>NW_005841980.1:3175112-3189281 GCF_000455745.1 Alligator sinensis | reverse complement strand
AACTGTATTATGAATCCAATTTTTAAACAATTCCTTCTCAGCATGTGGTTTACTCTGTTCCTTTAAAGACACCCTTTTATTCTACGCATTAAAGCCTGCTGGCTTGGTAACACACATTAGAAACAACTCCCTGAAATGCGCACCTCAAATGAAATCTCTACTTCTACAATGCATTAAGAGAACACATTTTGTGGCTAGATCATATTACGCCATTTGGTTCTAAGTATTAGCCACAATCTAATTACTGCAAACTGATACACAATCAAGCCAAAAAAACTTTGTACTCATCACAATCTTTACCTTGGAGTGCCCTAAGCTCAATTATACCCAAAAGCAGTTTGAACACCAACTTTTGAGTACAATGATTTGTGTGCATACACACATGCAAATCAACTCAAAACTGCAAGGAAAAGTCTTGAGGAGAAGACAAGTCTGGAATTTCTGGACAGCCTTTTCTTAAACTAGACCAGCAATAAGCATTTCAGTTGCACAACAGTACATAACTGAATGACATCTTGAATTCGCAGAGAAGCAAATAATTAGCCTTACAATGTTTATAAGGAGAAGTGGGACAAAGTGTCTTTGCACAAGAAAAGGGAAAAGCATGTTTTTAAAAAAAAATCCCAAAAACTTAAATTTGGACTACAAAGTTCAATGCTTAAAAAATAAGCCTTTATAAAAATCTAAGGCCAGGACCAACTGTTCTATGCATTTCTAAACACTGCATTTCAAAGGAAATAGCTTCTAAACAGACATCTCTCCGTAGGGTTTGCTACAGAGGCACTGCAGCATTGAACCTAAATATGAAACAGGTGTCATTCATTTTCACTGTCCAACAAGTCAGTGAATTTAGATAGAAGTAAATTGAATTCCACTTCCAACTTCAGTAAGCTAAGGTGCTAACAGAAACAAACCTAGTGTGTAACATTTTTTTACTGTATGATATACAAACTAATTTCACACTGTCCTTTTAATATCTTATAATAGAAATTCATTACGCATTAGAGGAAAAATCTTCCACCTATCTAGGACAGCTTGCAGGAGGATTTAGAAGACTGATAATGAGTTGCTATATGGCCCTCAGGGACATGGGACTGATGCCCGATTTCAACACCGTGACTTACTTGTTTCTAGAGTATCATGCAAAAAGCTATTTATATACTTAGCATAGGGCAGGTTATTGCATCTTGTCTGCACATATGCATAGTAATTTATATTTTTTCCTGTTGGTGGAAAAGGGGAGGAAGGAGGAGGATAAAAATGTGTTTCAGAACAAAAGGAAGAAATATCCTTAGCAACAGTCAAATGATTAAATTCCCCACCAATACCCAGCAAGTGTAAAAGCAGTTAAACCAGCAATCTATCAGAGACGAGTAATGTCATTGATCAGTTCAAGAGTGGAAATAATTAGGAGGAAGGAAAAGAAAATAGTATCTCTGGGGGGCTCGGGGGTGTTTAGGAAGGGCACACAGGAGTGGAAGTGGTTGTTGCACTTCAAGTGTGCCAGGACAGCATCTCTAATCTATTGCTCCCACCCAGCAAGATTGCAAGGGAACGCGATGACAGTGGTGGGGAGATATCTTGTGAACATGCAGGTGGCAGTGATGCTGGAGTGACAGCATTCCTAGGACCTGGGGGAATGCTTGACCGAGCTGGAGTTGCTGAAACAGCAAAACATCAGGTTGCAGCAGCCACTGTATAAATTCTGCATCTGTGCCTCAGTTTGCTATCATTCACCAAGATACTGGGTCTGCCCATTCTTCTGTCATTAAAGCTCCTTTCGTCTTATTCTCTCACTCTAGGTTGCATCTTTCATACCATTCAAAGCTTTCCGATCTGTTATTTCTCAGAAACCTCTTTTGCCTGATCTCCATTGTCAATAACTGTGCCAGCTATCACCTGCAAGTCTTTCTATTGCATTTGAGACCGTGTACTCCCAGTCTCAAGCATTACAGCGTTACACACACCTACACTAGTATATAAGTATTGGAAAAAAAGAGAATGTGGTACATAAAATAAAACAAAGGGGTCTTAAAAAAACCCCAAAACACAGTGCAAACATTTATGAAGAATAAATCCTTTTCCAAGGAAAAGAAAATGCTAGCTTACTTGCATGGCAGAATGCGGACAACATCGTTCTGCTTGTAACTCTCAATGCAGACAGCACAATGATCAAAGTCCGGGTCTGTTTCCTAAAATGAATAGCATGAAAACTAAAGTCAAAAGTTATGACTATTAAAAGCAATGTAGGCACTTTGCAACCGAAGAATCCCGCTAGCCCACGGAGCACTAGATATGCAAGACGACTATTAAGAGGAAGATACAGAAAGTGACACAGGTTATTAAATCCTACCACATTTCCCCTCCCACCCCAAAACCCACATGTTTTACCTGCATATCAAAGTCACCCACTCATTTAAAACTACTGTTTACATGCATCTGACATTTAAGTTAGAGGAAGACAAGACAGCTGTAACCATCATTTTGTACAAACAATCTCTTCACATTGACTCAAGGAGGTAGTAATTTTCAAGGGTGTTAAATTTATGATCTAGTCTATGGCTTATAAAACATTTTTTTTTTTGTATAATACTAAAATATATTATTTCATCCCCTCTTGTAATAAGAGATAACTGCCATCATTCCATGCTTCAAAAAGTCCAGCGTGGTCTCATTCTTCAAACCCTCTCCACAGCCTCAAAATTACTCATGCCCTTCTTAAGCAGAGAGGGATTCAGGTCAGGATGCTTGCTGGCTCTGCAGTATTTTGCTACAAAGATTACACTCCAATTACTGTTTCTACATTGACAGAAAGAATTTCACTTATTTTAAGCTTTCCTTTGGAGAAAGACAGATGTCACGTAGGCATAACCATGGCATTGTTGGTATACAATTAAAACCTTTGTGCTACACACACAGACTGTGCTTTCTCCCAGCCCAAATTCAGACAGTTCTTTTCAACACCAGCAAAGTACTGAGACAAGGACATCAAAAACCACAGCAAGACAAAATTAGCAACTCCGCTGTCGGAAACAGGCAGTCAATATTTCATGCAGAGAACCCTGATGGGCTGCACTGATGAATGACAGATTTATTCCTGTATTCCTTTCAACTACATATACGCCTCCTGCTGCCTGTACTGCAACCTCCATATCACGTAACAGTCTTGCAAGAAGACAGCATCTTTCCTCTCTGTATTAAGTTCTAAATATATGCACGTAGGCAAAGATCTATTGCAGAAAGTTCTTATAGCCAAAAGGCACGGGGGAGGAGGGGAGGAAAAGAACACAGGCTTGGGAAAAACATCTTCCTCAGATTTCTCTTCAGGCAAGCACAAATTCAGAGAGCTTCTCCCGTTAGAGATGGTATTGGTAGGAAAGATGAGACTTAGGCAGGCTTAAAAGGCCAAAGAGAAACTGCTTGCTTTTTAATACCCTTTAAATAAAGTCAGGTCTATGCATGATGCAAAATGCAAAGGGACAGTAAACGAGGCTATTAAGCAAACCTCTGGTAAAACCAAAAACCTGAAGAATACCTACAGATTTATAATTTACAGTGCATCAATTATTCTGCGATACCCAACCACAATTCCCACAGTTCCAGATGGAAGTGGCAAAGAAAATAACCTTATTGTGAATCCAAGGAGAGGATATGGAGGTGAAGATTACGGACTGCCTGACGATTAAAATGTTTAATTTTGTAACAGCTACAAGCATCCTTTAAGTAAAAGCTAGCATGCAATTCAACTTGTGTCACTCCAAGAACACATGACTGTTGAGAAATCACTTGTATATAAAAAAAGACATCTTCCTCCCTAAGCCTTCTTCCACTTTGCATAACATACATGCAATTGCAAGTTTACTGCGACTCGCATAACTGATTTTAACCCTGCCTTTTCTTTCGTACTGATAATTTATACAGAGCATAGTAAAGAAAATGTCATGATGGTTAAATAGGGTTCTTGCATGACGCTTTCTGTACTCCTGCCTGCAAAACCATCAGGGCCAGCTAGCACAGAAAAGCAACCGCCATTCAAGTTGCCAGGGAGAGCTCACCAAGTTTACAGGCAAGAAAACTTCTCCTCTGGGGAAGCAGAAGTCACCTAGAGCTTTTGTGCATACTGTAGACAGTAAATATTACGGAGGGTGACCTCTCCAGCAAGCCACACACTAACAGTTGAAAGGGAGGAAGAAACAGTAAATTGTTTTTCTTGCCAGAGTGAAATACAAAGCTCAAGTTTACTGTGAGAAGTCTCATTACTGTACCTTATCGCCCTTCTTTACTGTCCTGGTTGCCAGTTTGCCGATGGCTTTCTTGGCGGCATCTCCAAGGCGACGCTATTAAAAAGTTATAGAAAGAACACAGGAATTAGTGCTGAGAATCAAGCTATTTTTTTCCTTTAGAGGACTTATTTAGGCTAACTATCAGCACTGCAATGTCTGTCTGCTACAGCTAGGCCAGTGCACAAATTGTAGAGGGTACAGTAAAGACACAGGTGCTGGCAAATCTATCCAGAGAGAACATCCAAGTACAGACCACGTGGGTACAGTCAGGGTAATCAGGAGTCTCAGACTGTTGTAGCCATGGCTTAAAAACAAAACTCACCACCCCCCCGCGCACACTTCAACAGGGCTATTAAAAACACAGGATAGGAATAGAAACATGACCTTTCACTAATTTCTATTGTATTCTGCTCTAATCGCTTTTTATTCAGTGAGCCATAACAGCCTTCCTTTTTCTCTCCATACACTGCCTAGTTCTGTTTTTCCCCAGAAGTGGGCAAATCTACCCTAAAAGGTTCATTGCTATTTTTTCCCCCCCATCTCAATACAACCTGAAACTGCCATTATCTATACATGGGGAAACAATTTAAGGACCATGAAATCTAAATCAGTCAATACAGATTAAATAAAGCTCAAATGAATGCCGATTCCAAAACTAAACTCTATTGGGCTGCAAAGGGTCAAGCCACTCTAATGGGCAGCGTTGCTTGGAAGCAGCCATTTCTATGCTTAAAGTGCTGATCCTAATTGCAATGCCCTGTTCGGAGCCAATTAAGAATGGCTATTTGCCAGCTGGTTCAAGGGATTCCAAGGACAGGTCACTTTGAGCTAAGCAAAGCTCATGTTTCCTTGTTTCAATAACCAGAATGCCCCGGAGAAACAGGATTAAGTTTACACTGATCAGGACTCCCCCCCCCCAATCATTTCCAACTCCTATAGTCATATCACATACAATTATTGCAAAAATGTTCCACCTTCACCCCTTTCATCCCAAGAAAAATGCTGGTTTTTGAACCTTCTTCATTCTTTGACTCTCCTGAGTAGATGCAAACCGCACATGATATAAGTCACTATAGGTCTGTGAAAGGACACACTGAGTAAAATGGATTAGTTTATCTCCAACCCTTCACAAGCTTGAAAAAACAATATCTGCTTTACAAGGCTTTGGCTTTTTCTACAACATTTTTTATGGGTTTCTGGACAACCAAAATGAATAGGGCTCCTTATGTTTAAAGCAAAAGGCCTCTATTTTGCCACCACAAACGTGTTTACACACAACAATCATCGGCAAAGCCACATTATTCTGAACGTGCACAAAGGTCTATGTTTTGGGAGCCAAACATAAGGGCCCAAACACTACCGCACCTTCCAGGCGGCACAGCTGGGGATAGGGGGGAAGACAGTGGGGGGCAATGTAGTTTAAGGTGCATCTAGACCTCCCAACGTCTGGACTTGACTGGGGCCTTCTTGGTTCCCAGTTTAAAGTTAGTGCAGCCTCTTTTCTGTTAGAAGTGCTTTGCCAGCACAGCTCTCAGTGTGGACACAGCTTACACTGACAGAACTGCATTTTTGCCAGCATGCACTGCTAGCTGCTCATAGCCTGGCTCCATGCAAAATCACTTGCACCAAGTCAGCAGTTTTAGCTGTATAAATGTACCTATACTCTGGGCTTTTGCCAGCACAGGTATGTCAATCACTAAGCAAACATCTTTACCCTTTTCCACTGAACAGCTAAGTCGTGCTGGCAGAATGTTTTTACACTGTTATAGCCTTATGTGCATTTCACACTGCCTATGGGTCATGCCAGCAGTCCGGGTAACTAGAAGACAACACTGAAGCCCTTCTCTTGCTCTCACCTGGCCTGAGTTGTCACTGGGGATGGCATATGGCTGATACACCAGCCTGAGCTGCCAACAGAACAGCCTGTGCTAGTGGACCAGCTCAGGGACACTACATTTACGAATAATGGTTTGGTTTTTTTTATGATCTGAGATAAATTAGTCAAAACACTCCCCAAATTTGGTATTCACAAATGCAAGCAACTGTGCATGCCGAAGCAAGGCAGGTGCCACACGGGCTTTCCACAAATTGTGCAGTGCAATACATTCTTGACCTTCAAGCATCTCTACAATTTCAGTATAAAGTGTATATTTTAAGATTTTGTAGAGCCTAACAGTCTGCAGGACATGCAAAACTAGTGAAAGCTGTTAAATTTAAATCAGGTGAGAAGTTTAATTATGGTTTAATATTGAAGGAAGGGGCTTATAAATAAAAAATGCTGTCCTAGAAATAAAGGAATAGTTTTTCCATACAAGTGTTAAATTAAGTGGCTGTTCTCACAATGTATTCAGATAAAGCTTTCATTGAAGAAATGTCTGTACAGAAGGAAAGCACTTGCACATAATTACAGATATCGGGTATCCCTCCACTAAACTGCAACCACACCTTCAGTTAATGCCTGAATCGCTATGCCTCTTAGAACAGGACGTGAATGTTATGGGCAATGGAAACTGAAATACAAATATGCAGAGGATTTAGCTGTTAAAGTGCTTTTCAATCCTTTGGAGTATATCGATTGTAGGTGGAGCTGGCACCATCACCTATGATTAAGGTCAACTCATTCACTTCTGACAATAAAGATACTGTTTTCAGTTTGCAGATAACTGCCAAATTAACAGTTTGGGCTGAATCCTTCCATGCCAGGGTCTCCCTTTTTCAGCTAATATCATTTAGCTGTTTCTGAGAACGTTGGGGAAAAAAAATACATCTTCTCCACATTAGGAACAGACTCCTACAACTGTTTCACTGAAGAGTTCCAAGACCTTCATGCTATAAAGAAGGAATCTGAAACCTGGCAGAAGTTACCCTGGTGTCAGGATGCTTCCCTATGAGAACCCACCCAAATCTGGCTGTTATAGCTTCTGGGGAAAACAAATACACCAAGCAACCCTGCTTTTAAAAAATAAATAAATAAAATAAAATTAAAATTAAAATATATTAAGATTGGTATCTAAATTCTCTGGAGTTTCAAACAGCATTGGGTAGGTTCCAGTCTAGAGGCAGATATGATTTGAGCTGGACTTGATGGCCACACTTGGTAATAGAGCAGGTATTTGGTAAATCTTCCCCCGCTGGTGTCTACAGAGCAAAGAGGAAGACACAACCTGCTTGAAATGGGAGGATGAGAAATGGTGGGGGGCAAGAGGAAGAGGGCAGTAGGAAGTGAGGAGAGACCCAGGATGTGGCAAGCAGGAGCAAGGTAGACTGACAAAGTTGGCCTAAAAGAACAGAAGGGGTTTCATCAGGACAGCACGATCTCTCCAGCCCCTGGAACTGAAACCCAAAGTCCTGAATCTTGACAATGCTATGCCGCTGTGAGCAAATAGCTTTAAAGCCTATTTGCAAAATGTACCATCTTTCCTCCCGTGGCCGACTGGTCCACAAAGAACCTACCCCCATAACCAAGGACTTTATTGGTTTCAACTAGGTAGAGCGAGCTATAGATACAAGAGTCCAAAACCTAGCTGATGACTCAAACAGAAGGGCAGAGCAATTTTATTATTTTTATTACTACAGTTCTTGAAAGGACTTAGGTTGAAGACAAAGAAAATCATGCATCGTGACATCTTCAATTACACTGCTGCAGACTATTTTTTTCTACACTATCCACTATCATGAATTCAGTGCATGTGAGGGGGGCAAAAATAGGTAGAAGTAGGGGTGTGACAGGAATCAAACTTGGCATTTCCTGACACCCGAGTGCTTGACATTTAAGCCAAAATAACCTAACACCACAGGCTTTTTGCAGGTGATTTATCAATACTGTTTGTATTACATGCACCTATACACTTGCACCAAGTGTTATCATTCATACTTAAATATCAGCTCTTCCAAACACTAACAAAATTCAAGATACAGTTGACTGCATTAACATTTGTTAACACACTTCATTACCTTTGAATTCTATTTAATAGTTACATGATCATGTCAAGGTTAATGTGCATCTATATCAGGAATTTGCATTAGTACAAAAGCCCATGTCACTAATATTGCATTAATGGTCTCAGTTTGAAACCAGGATATGAGGGTGCACAAATATGATTTAATGTATGCTATTCATTTTCATTACCAAACTTACACTGGTACAAAATTTAAGTGTAAATAAATATTTAGACAGGCCAGCATCATACACACTTTTTTGAGCAACTAGGACAGTGATTCTCAACCAGGTGATGTGGGATGCCTTGAGATCCTTTCAAGGGTGCTGGGGGTTTACCACTGTTAGGTGTGTAAATACAATTCACAAGATAAACCCAGAGATCTCAAATAAGAACCACAGTGTTAAAAACAATGTAGATCCGTGGTCTGAGTTCTTTGCACCAGAAGAATTGCTCTAGTACTTTTTGTAATCAAAAACAGAGTGAAAACTAAGAGCTGATATTTTCTGAGGGGTGCCTCAAATCTACCAAGGGGTGCCTTGACCCTAAAACAGTTGAGAACCACTGAACCAGGATGTACCGTATATTTGCTTATGGAAAAGTTCAACACTATTAGCTAACTGAATAACCACAAAAGGAGTTTCATGTTTTTGGCCTAGCAGAAGTGCACAAGGTTAATCACGCGAAGCACCTGTATCGTACAACTCTACTTACATTTTCTTCTCTACAAAACAGCCTGTTTTCAATGGTTTCAGTAGACAGGAAGTGTGCTTCTGTACACGATAGCTTAAAACAACAGAACTTAGAAATGAGCCATTGTTCATCACTAATAGCTCTGGCTTCTCCGTTACAATATGAGAGCACTTCAAACTGGGCTCTAGCTGTTGCCACCTCCTTATTAAACTTTAATAAGCTGAGCTTTTTAAACCACATAAAAATTTCATCAAGTTTCTCCTGACCTTTGTAAAAATCTAAAGAAAGAAGAAAGGTCATAAAAGGCCTTTCCCAGTGGAGCAACTGTTTTGAAATGTGGGAATTTGGAAGTAGCACACAGTGAGGCCGGGGATGCACAGGAACAATTCTGTACTCCATGGACATTCCTGAGTGACTGGTGTATTTAAATCTTTATCTTCCCAAGGGACCACATTAAGTACCAGTTACAGTCTGGTCAGTCAAGTAATTAAATTTTCCCAAAGGTGTTTCAGGATCCCCTCTGGACCAACAGCCTACTAGAAGCTATTTCTAGAAGCTAAGGAAGATACCCTTGGACACTTGTGAAGTTTTAAATCTGTCTGAGGTTTATTCAAGTAACGTTAAATAGATTCTTCAGACCTTCAAAGTAGCTATAAGGAGACCTTTCTTTAATAGAACATATCCCCCTACAAGGGACTGTTAAAGCAACTCCTTACACATGGACTAATTCCTGAAAAAACCTATATACAACTCCTGCAACTATAGCCAAACAGCTGAAATTCTGAAATCTGGAAGACGCTTAAGGTAAATGGCAACATAGAAAGGCCAGTACGTTCTGTCTTCAGGGGACAGAGTCAAAGACGGCAAAAAAGCCTACAAAAGTTCCTGAGGTTTTCTAATCCCTTCCTAATAAAAACAATGGCATGGCACATGGGAAAAAAAAGACGCGGTGGGGTGGGGGGAGCTCATGAAATATTAGGTTTTTCACACCAATTTAAGGAAGTTTTCATTGCTAGAGCTTAGCTTATATTTTAGTCTATAATCATGTAAGTGCCACAGAAAAGTAGGGAATGGCAGAGTGCAGCAATATTTAGTTAGCATTGCACCCAGATAGAAACAGAACATTGAAAGTGAGACACGAGTAATAAAATAAAGTTGAAGGAATGATTTAAGCTGATCACTGGAGTTTGGTTGATACCAAGAGCTGAGGACATTCTTCTCAGTTAAGAAGGCTGAAGTTTACTCTCAGCACTGAAGGCAACCAGTTTTGGAATATGTTTCTTGGTTCTTCAGAATCTAAATTACGAATGTAAAAGCAACATTACTATAAACTGCATTATGATGCTCGAAGTATAGGACCAGGAAAGTCAAGAGGTCTGCATATATATCATGCCATCTTGGGTAAAGGCACAAGTCAGGACAAATCACTAAGCCTTTTTGTGCCTTAGTTTCTTAATCTATAAAATTGGAACAATAATTATGTCACAGGACTGCTGCAGAATTCACTCATTGGCATCTGGAACATACACCGACGATCTTAAAATAATGCTTGACAGGGCATTCCACAGAAGCAATTCTCAGTTTAGTATCTGGGATAATGAATGCCGTTCTCATTTGTTTAAAGAAGTAACAGGGTCCATCTCAGAAATGGCTTCTTAAAACTATAGAAGAGTCTGGGAGGTACTGATTACAGGGCCTACTGAACTCCATGAGAATTGCGGGCTCTCATCTCAGAAGAGAATGGTGATCTTTTAACATCTTGCTTCTTGGTCTGAGTGTCCTTGAGCAGCTCTTTAGAGACTGAATCAAAGTCAGATGCTGAATCTGGAAAGACACGAATTTCAATGATCTGGGCAGCAGATTTGGTCTTATTTATTAACTGCCATAATGCTTCAAGTCGCACTGCAGGTAGCAAGGTAGAGGAATTCTCCCCAAATGCATGCTTTGCTTACTATGCAACTATACTGCACTCATTTAAATCAATTACCAATTGGGGTCTGTGAACTTTTTCACAGGAAGCATCTCACAGATCATTTACCCTCCCACTTGAAACGTCATGGCATCTGTGGCAACTGCCTGCAATGTCTCTAAACAGCTTTAGAAAACAATTTAGCACCTGCAGATGAGCAGATAGTGGTCTGTGAGGAAACAGATCTGCCGCTGCTCATAGCACCAGCCACTTAGAGAGGTAAACTCTTCCATTTAAATACAGTCCACCTATGTACTAGTAGTTTTAACACGTTAACTTGACTCAATGTATCAAGAGGGATTCAATTACCACCTTCCCAATCTGAACTAATATCTGCTCCTGATTTTTAATGGGTTCTTAAAACCCCTGTTCCACTTGAATGTGTGCAATTTTGTGGCGACATGCCTTGGTATGTATACTTGTGGAGCACTGCCACTTGGATACACTGAATACACACAACGAAATCCATGATCTGCAGACACAGATATTAGTGGAGCAGAAGTGCTCATGCAGAAGCAAAGGATATCTACTGAAAATCAGGCCAACAATATCAGAGACTAGATCACATTTCACCTAGTAATTCTCCTTTCTTATCAGTTTCTGTAACAAGAACCTAAAAAAAAAAAAAAAAAAGAGCAGTGGAGACAGGTACCTGGGGACTCAAAAGGTCATTTCTACTAAGTCTCTTCATAGTGCATTTGTTAGGACAACTGTACTTATAATATTAAAGCAATAGGGCACATTAATATTTTCATATGAACAGTATAATTGAAATGGCAACACATTTTTAAAATGTTCATGATTCAATAACCATGTCCTCTTATCTCAACATAAATACATCTGCATAAACAATGTTATAGTGCTATTATTATTAGCAATATAAAGGGTTTCAGATCCGTACTGGCTAGAGATGTGCAAATAGCTCATTCAGTTTGAGATTACTGTTCAAATGGAAGATGGGACCAAAATCAGAATATAAATCCTATTTCTTCTCCCATTTGTGTATACTAAGCTAACAGAGGTGTAATAAAAGATATCAGATTCACCCAAAGAACCTTGTCTACTAAGCTAATAGGTATTCATGCTTCTTTTAAATTTTATATCCAATTAATCTGTCCTCAGTTATTCCTATTACGGTGTCTGAGAACAGAGAGAACTAGCTTTTACCTGAGTTTGGGAAGACTACATTACACACAAGGAAAAAAGCCATGAATTAACCATGAAATTTTCATACAAAAAGATACTGATACTGTAATCTGCATATAACACATTTTATACAAAATAGTTTAAAAGATATTTAAAAATATTCAGCACATTTATTGGTACTCTCTTTCCATATTTTTCTTCCTATTATACCAAACCCTGACTACCACAAGGCTGATCATATGGGCTCTTAGGAGAGACACTGGGTAATAAATATTTTATCTACTTTTGGTAATATTTAGCAGCATTCCCCATACCTAGTCCAAACTCCTTCCTAGTGCACATCTATCCATGAATTCAAATGGATTTATTTCAAATGGATATGGTAATGAGATTTAATTTTAGTCAATTCATGGCTGGTAAGGTACCCATTAAAAGGTACATTACTTTTCCAATATCCCTTCCGAGTTTCACACACTGTGTACTTAATGGTTGCTTTTACCTTCATTGGAGCTTGGTTTCTCAATTCCCCATAGATCACTTTCTTCAGAGAGAACTGATAGGAATTGTTTCAAATCTCAGGACAGAGTTCCCTCTATCCCAAGATGTTGCCTCAGCAGGGGGATTTACTGTAGCTAGTGTGGCAAAAGGACTGTGTAGAATAAAAAGGCATTTTTTCCTGTGAGCTATGAACTGGGGTGGAAGAAAAGTCTACTGGTATATGGCCCTCCATCAAGTATATTAGTCGCGTGGATGATAGGATTAGAAAGGAACTCCTCTGGCAAGAACTAGACTTTGACAATAGGCGTGTGCAGTTTCTTTTTATTGGTTCACCCCTCCCATTAATGCTCAGTCAAACATACTGGGCGCATCTACACCTGCATTAACGCACTTTAGTTAATGCGCATTAAATCTAGTACCTTCAGGGATTTTTACATGTGCTCTGGGATGCAGCACTGGGTACCTTAATTAGTGGGCCGCACTAATCAAAAGCGCGCACCCATCACGTGTATCAGCGTCCCTGAGCTGAAAAAATGGCGGCGGGGAGCTTTGAACTAAAGCTCATCGAATGTGTTTTAGTTCAAAGTGCCCCAGTGCCATTTTTTCAGCGCATATGACGTGGAAGGCTGCCATAGCACAATTTCCGTGCTCCAGCAGACTCGATTAATCGATTTTTAGTGTTGGAGCAGGCTCCCTGAGCATCTAATAGGAGCCTTCCATTGTGAGATATTAAGAAAGTGAGCATTAGCCTGTCTTAAGGCACATTAACTAAAAAGCACGTTTTAAGTGACACAATGTGCATTAAAATAATGCGCATTAACTGAATAGCACTTTTTTAGTGATGCTTTAATGTGCATTAAAGTGCTTGTGTAGATGCACCCACCAAGTACTATTCTAATCCTTAGTTTGACCACAATTCCTGTGTTAAACAATTATTTATACCCACTTCCAATAGGAGAGGAGTTAACTTCTGGGAAGTACTTAAATGGGCTTATCATTGCCAGCTTGGTTTCTTCCTCAGTCTGTAGGCAAATGAACATAAATGGCATAAAAGGGGGTGGATATTTACCATGCATCAGATACTCAAGGATACTGCCTTTGTGCCCACTCTTACCCAGGGGTAGATGAAAACTAAACTACAGCAGCTTGGATTTCTTTCACTGAAGTATCTTAGTACCTTTCTTTGAGTACTGAGCTACTGCAGTTTAGGTTTCACCTACTGTGGGCCAAGAGAGTACTTACAGTGTTAGTGCCTCCCCTTTCACTTTGGTTTAGGCTGCTTCCATTAAGTCATCTGAAAGCTTGCAATCTACTTGGTATAATTCTTACAAGCACAGCCTTTACCGAGGTATTCAAATCTGAACCCCTATTGAGATTTCTGTTTGATATTCTTCTGATACCCAAGATACGTCTATGGCCCTCAACACAGCATCCAAATACATCCATATTTTTAGTGCATTTATCATCACAGTGCTTCCATGAGGTAGGAAAGTGCTTGACCTCCATTTTACAAACTAATTTACCCAAGGTCACATAGAAAGTCTACAATAAGACAGAGCATTTAACAGACTTCCTGAGTCCCAGGCTTGTGCCCAAGCCAGCAGACCATCCTTCCCCATATAGAAACCACAGAAAAAGTAAT
>NW_005841980.1:3174702-3175102 GCF_000455745.1 Alligator sinensis | reverse complement strand
TCTCTGAAACTTTTTTGCCCCCTTCATCCCCCTGCACCTCCCACTTACTATGAAGAATTCCATGCTAGTCACTTATTACTAACAAGAGGCTGACAAACCAGATTTCAGTAAGAATGTCAAAATAGTTTCTGTGCAAGTGTCTGCCATTGGCTAGTTAGGAAATGCCAGAAATCTAAAGTTCCATGAAAGTTATATAACAACCTACCTGAGACGCCTAAAATACTGCACAAGGAATGAACTAAATCTTAAACTGATTTACAAGATAGTTTAAAAAGATTACTAGAGGTGCACTGATACATCGGTCCGATATCAGATTGGTAACAATATGAAGAAAATTGTCTATATTGGATATTGGCCCTATGCACAGACGCAGTGCAGCAAGGAGCAAAGTCAGCAGCAT
>NW_005841980.1:3164408-3174692 GCF_000455745.1 Alligator sinensis | reverse complement strand
AGGCTTCCACTGCTGCTTGCAGGAGGGCAGGGGAGAGGAGGAGCATGTGTCCCTGGATCTGTGCAGAGCAGGGTGGGCTGCGGGTTGGAGCCAGAGCCAGCGCTGCATAGCTCTTCTCACCGGGGTCTGGGCTCAGAGCAGGCTCCAGAGGCGCAGGAAGGATGCTGCATCCACCCCAAATTTCGCCACAGCTCCACTCCCAGCTCTGTGCCAGAAACAGCCACAGCCCCGGCTGAATGCCCCACCTCCACCCAAGCACCAGGAAAAGCTGGGGCGGTGGCATGGGGCAGGGAGAGGAGCTGCAGCAAAATCTGGGGTACCTGCAGCTTCCTCCCAGTGCTGTTGCAACCCACGGCGAGAAGAGTCCCACACAGTGCCGGCTCCAGCTCCACTCCACAGCTGCCGCCTGCCCCATGCCAATCCGGGGGCATACGCCCCCTCTTCCCCCACCCTCCCAGGGTGCAAGCAGCAGCTGGAGCTGCCCCCACCCCACGAGCAGTGCCTCCATCCTGCACCCCCACCTGCCCCAGCTGGGCAGCACCTGTTCCTACCCCCTCCCTTACTGCGGGGGACACTGATCTACCCCCACTTCCACCACAAGGGTGTTATCAGCTGATGGCAGCTGTATCAGATATCAGATTGGTATCAGCCGATATGCCTCCTTAAATATTGGCTACAGGTATCGGCCCCCAAAATCTATCGGTGCACCCCTAAAGATTACATATATGATCCAACCCTCAGTTAGCAAAATCTCCCCAGAACAATGAGCAGCCAATTTCCTCCAGCAGCATACCATACAATTTTATCCAAAACTTTATTTCCTTTTAAAATCTCTAGTAGTTTTCAAGAGAAGCAAGAAATATTATACTCTATTTTGCCAAAACTGGGTGATTTTTGTTCTCAAGAAATGAGTCTTGCTTTGGAGGACTCCATGTATTTTATTCTTCAGTTTCTGTGCATTAATCTCACAATGAAAATAAAAATTCTTCCCTTAGTAAAGAAAGATTATGTGTCTTACTATACACAACTATCACGTAGCATCTTACGCTCTGAGCGCTGAGTATTTAAACATCCAGAATCTACATTTAAAGACTACAAGTTCAATGTTTATGGCCCAACAGACCATGCATCAGCAATCAACTGTACAGTATACTGTTTTATATATATTTTCATAAATTGATAGGAGAAAAACAACCTATTACCTGGTTCCTGTCACGTGCACTTGTGTACCTAATCTTTTGGATGAAGTAAAATATTAACCATGCTGAAGAAATGATCATCAAAACGATGAATGATATTGACACAAAGACCAGAGAGCCACGACTGAAATTCTTTGGAGGAACGCGAGCGCCGACTGCTATTGCCATTAAGACAGAAATGTTCTTCTCCAAGTAATTCAGGATCTCCTTCACCTTTGACTCTGTAATCATCACAGCAACAATGTCCCCAGTTCCTAGAAGAAAGAAGCGAAAAGTTCACACCAACCTTTTAACACACGTGCATCCTACCTACTTAAAAGGGAATGAACCCTAGCCCTCTGGCCCTTTGTGACTGACATTCACAACTTGTCCTACAAACCCAGATCCCTAACTTACATTCATAAACGCACCTGTACCATAGTCCTCTAGCAAATCGATAAGCAGCATTTATTGCCTCTGTAGCTGTTTTAAGCAATTTCAGAATGCACAACTCTTTTCCTCCTTTCCCAAGCACATTAATCCATGTATACCTTGTAGATGTTAGCCATGTGACTTGAACAGATATTACTTTTTTCAGTCTTTAAGACTATGCAGGAAATTCATTCTATAGAGAACAGAATTTGGGACTTATTTTTATTTTATTCATTAGAAAGCTTCACGTGCACCACCCTTGTAGAGAGTAGGGTACTTGCAGCAGTGATTACATCACCAAAAAAACAAACTAGTTCAGGGTATGAAGTGGAAAAAAGAAGGTTTAATTTCTTGCCTCCTTAGGAGGTACCATATAAAATGAGGATGCAATCTGTGGGGGGAGTCGAGTGTTGGGGGGATAAAATCTGAGAAGAGTGAGGGAAGCAGTGCAGGTTGCTGCAGAACACATTCAATGCATATGATTCAGCTTTATAACATTCAGGTAAGACACCAAATGCAGCAAGGTCCTCCTGTAATAGTAATGAACCAGATCAAGTGACTGGAGCTGGCTATGAATTCCCAGCAAAGGGCTTTACTAATCAAGACTAGAAACTGTGAATAGCTGAACAGTACCTCATGGGAAAAGCTTAGTAGAGCACTGTAGTGATCAAAAGACAAGAGATTAGGGAGTCTGGAAATTCAAATTTTAAGGTGGCACTTCAAAGAAAAAATGTTGTGCATTCTCATAATTATAATTATTTAGATGGCTGTAATTCTGCTGTGCATCTCTAAACATGGAAAAACAAGAACTCTACAAACAAATTTATCTTCAAAGACCAATGCAAATATCCAGTAGCTACTATGGTGTCTACATTTTTTAAATTCTACTTTCAGTGTCTGACAAAAGAATCACTGCTTCCACTCTCTTTCCCAAGTCAACTCTTTTTTGTGACTAAGATTACCATTGGCTTCCTGGTGACAGTTAACAGGCAATTAATTACTGTGTATGAGAACTATTCCTTTCTGATCACTACTTTTAGGACTGGAAAAGTCATAATGATGATGGGGAAAAAATAAAAATAAACAAATAAACAAACAAAAAGAATAAAAATAAAAATAGTAATAATAATAAATCTCATCATAAATCCTACTATTTTTTCATCCTCTAGCATCAGGCAGAAAGCCCAGGAAATCAGCCTTGGCCTTTCCTATTTCGTGGTGTGTGGGGAAACAGTCTGGTGTTCTGTTTAAGAAACCTTAAGGATGGGCAGAAACCTTCAGTGACGTCGTTTCGGGGTGTTCTACCTGGAGGACCAGCTGAGAATACCAGAAGGTCTTCAGCACTTTAAGAAACCCGGTATTTTTTGTGCGCCTTCTGCAAACAGCTTTGGGATCTCCCCGGCTATTCTAGGTAATCCTGCTCCAAGAGGCTGCTGCAGACAGCTGAGCAAACGGCCCCAAGAGGAACCATCTTGATGTACACAGCTGAATGGCAACTGCTGGGGAAAGCTACAGGTTTCCCCCAAGATGATTTGCCTGTTTTGCCAAACCAGTACCAGATGCTGTATTAATGGTGGACGCTAGAGATTCAAAGGAAATGGCAAAAGTTAGGCTTCTGTGCAAGTCACTCTGGAGAAAGAGAAACAAAAGAGAGAAAGTTTGGGTGCAAAGCAGAGGGAAGAACAAAGTGCTAAGATTCAGCAGAAAAATCAGGAGTGACATCCACCAGCGGTACAGTGAGGGCTGGTGGCCAAGACAAAAGCCAAGGCTTCTACGTGTGTAAGAAAGGGCTGTGGAAGGACAAAGTTCTTGTAGAAAAGAAAAGGTCCCGGGAGAGGAAACTGGAAAGATCACGTGCTGGGTGCTCCCATCACCTGATGAAGCTGATCAGAAGGTTGCTTGACAATGGGACTGGAGAGGTTAGGAGAGAGCTCTGCAGATTTTGAGAGAGAATCTTTTTATATTCTAGAGGAAAGGGAAGTGGACAGGCAGGTTTTCCCTTCACCTCCCACCATACACCCAGATCCTTGAAAACAAGTTCCCTCCAAATAACCTTACATCATTTAACACTTACAGTATTTTAAATGAATAGGTTGGAAGTAGCATTTAAACAACCCTGCATTTTAGAAACCAAGTTCAAGTGCACAAAACTCAGTGCCTTCTCCTGACCTGAGTGTTTTTTAAAAATAAATTATTACAATAACATAGAAGTTTTACACAGCAACCAGAAATCAACAATATTTATGGAAACCATTTATTTTATCAGTAGTGCACCAGAAAATCACCAACCATCCAGTACAGACTATCTGAAAAGGCCTTTCCTCCATTCTTGAGGCAGAGGAAACATTTCACTTTTACATGAAAACTTACTGGGATATTTACTGGGTGGCAGGACTTGAACAACCAAACAAGAGCAAAAGTTTGTCACTGTTTTACAAACACTGTCCCTTAATTGTAAGAAAAAGGTATTCCCTGGCTTTCTACCTTGGTTCCAGTACAGAAGGGATGTTCTGAAGCATCCTCCCCTGTAGCTGCAGCTATGAGAAGACAAAACCCAGTGCGCCTTCGGCGAAGAATTCACTGAAAGCATGAAATACTGATGTAGAAATATTTCTGTAACCCTGAACTGTATAGCTCAGATGATACATGATCTATCAAGATTATTTATTTATTATTGTTTTTCTCTAAAGATTTAACTTCTGCTTTACATACCTGATGGTGGAGGAAGAATGATTTTTCCCACGAATGTGTTGGGTTATACTTCCTACTGCGTTACCCACTGTGATTCTGGGATCATTTTTGTGTTGACCTATCAACCAGCAATACCCAAAGTGGGTTCCCAGCATGGTTTATACACGGAGCCATCTGCAAAGCACAACTAAAAGATCATATGATCTTAGTCTCTAACTGCAAAAGCTTTTACTTCTAGTCCTGCCTCGATGAGCTGACAATCTGTCATGTGTTTTTACAATGCCTAGCACAATGGGGTCCTTTGGCACTACTGCAATATAATTTGAACACAGAATGACTCAAATTGAAAACAGTCAGCACAACTGCTGTTTCTGACCTTGCAAGGGCCAAGAAAACTGCAGAACAGAAGAAAAGGTTGTGCCTGCTTAAAACATCCTAAAGACTTCCAAATTGGTGTAAACCATAACTTTGTTGAAAGGGCTCCCTAGTGTAGAAAGCTATTTAGTATAGTTCATAAAAATGTGTTCATCCAAAAACTTAGACAAAGAAAAACAAATCTTTCACTTCTTACATCTTCAAAAACGTGTAGCTCCAGGTGGACTCTGAATTAGTATTCGTAGACACAAATCTCTGGATATTAAGGGTAAAAAAAAGTCACATTCCAATATGCTAATAAAAAGCACTGCTTTGGGTAGCCCAGAACAAAGCCATTCTGTAGAGGAAGGGGAGAGGTGCTAGGGTGTTAACTAAACCCACCTGGAGGCCACGAGTTAAGGACAGATGCTAGATCAAGATCAGGGATAATTTACAAATCCCAGTGTTTAAATTTAACTTTTACCAGCACTCACTTAGCTTTTCCGATCCAACAGGAATACCAAATTAAACAATTCAGCTGGAAGCGCTATGAAAATGCATGGTAATCAAAACACAATCATTACATAAAATTAATTTTATATGAGAGAGAAAATAAGAGGAACTGAAAGACAGGAAGAGCTGAAAAACAAGGAAAATAGAACCAAAAAAAGCCGTATTCAGAAAGGTCCCAGTGGTTTTTCTAGTAAATTATGAGTAGAGTTCCTAGCAAGTGCTGGGGGTTTTGCTAGCTTACTAGAGCTGGTTCACTCTTGCCAGCTACTTTAAACAACATTTGGAAGATAGGAAGCTATATCAAACAGCATCAATCTCTCGTGTTTGCCAGTGTCAATGCAATAAGTTTACTCATATTTGTTTTTACTTTAAAGCTACCAGATCTCATCTGAAACTCATGGTGTTAGGTCAGGCTACTGGATTAGTCAGACTGACTGCATCCAGACGAGCGTGGTCATGCGGTATGTGGTGCTCCAGACCAGTCTGTGGTGACACACTGCCCATTTCAGGCGTTCCCTGTGCTGCTACCTTGCAGCGGGGGAGAGGGTTGACCCCAGGGTCAAAAAACCTGTGCAGAAAAAAGCGGGGAGGTGCACGTGGCGGTGTGCCCAAAACTGGAATCTAGCTGGCCGGAGCCACACTCTGGCTACCAGCCAGGCTCCCAGCTGCAGGAGCACTGTGGGTGCAGCTTCCCAGGCCTCCTGGTAAGGCTGTTGGGGCCAGTACTGTTGGTGGCCCCAGCTTCCACTACCCCACCCGGGGTAACCTGCCATGTGCCAGAGGGCGTGGGGCACAGACACTCCCCAGAGACAAGCAGCAGTGCCACAAGTTGCGCCACTTCTTCTTGTCCCCAGGGAAACAGACGTCCACACTTGTGTGAACGTGGCCACTGTAATTGAATTTGATCCAGTATGCCATTCCTTATTCTCTCCTACTGCTAAAAATGTGACTCAAAGAGTTAGTCAACTTTGACTGGATGAAAAATTTTCAGGTAATACAGTGGGATGCCTGCAAGCGTCCAACTGAATAAATCAATGCTTGGAGCAAAGCAGAGAAATACCGTGGACAATTTCTTTCAAAAGAGGTTGTGTTTTTTTGGGTTTTTTGGTTTTTTTTTGAGAAGCAGGTCAATACTATATTTCAGCTGGGTGACAGCACTTCAACTATGTCACCGTATACAGCCAGTTACTGGGGACAGTGGTCCAACTGATTTCAGAAAGGGAAATCATCGATGTTGGTTTGGCATGATTCTTTGCAATAAAATATGAAGAATTAAGGACTGGCTGTTGTCATCTCAACTAGCTAGTGCCAATGTCACCAGGACATTTGCTCCTGATAAAGGCAAACCAGGGGCCAGGGGAGCAGGGAGCCCTGTAGGTTAGATAGGACTTGCTTCAGTGAACAAAGTAGAAAAGTGTACGTACAGTGGCATAAATAACCATTATAGTGCACAATGAGGTGGGACATGGAAATGAGGTGGATGGACAGGTTTTGTACAGCCAGACCTTCATGCTCGCATTACAACTGCACACACACATGATCAGATAGTGCTAAATAAAGTCACAGGAAAACAAAGATCACAATCGTGCATGTCAGCGTTTAACCTCTAAAAGCAAGGTTAAACACAGTTATCATAGCTGGGGAAAAATAATTTTAAAAAGGACCACTGGTTTACTGGAACTTCTCTTCCTATTGTATTTATACCATTAAAGCATTGAACAATCACCTGGTACATACATTTTTACATTAGGATGTTTGTTCTTTTATGGGAGAGTGCTACTGGGACCAGAATAGATGTTACCATATTCTGAACAAGAAAACTGTAAAATAAATAACTGCACATGAAACATTGTGCCCTTATATCCAGCTGGAGCATCCACATGAAACCATAATATGCCCTTGGGAGCCCCTGGCTGCCTCAAATTTCTGAAAGTATGGTGCAACCCCTTTTGGATACTGTTAGACAGGCAATTTTACTGAACAAAACCAGGCAGATCAGCTACCAAGACACTGGTTAAAAGACTGATCTATGGAATAAATTATTTCTGTTCACTTGTTTTTCTTCTAGATACCTGCCAAGCTTAAACATTCAGAAAAGGCCAAGTAGTTTTGGTGGTTCCAGAATGAAGCAGCAGCATTAATGGAGCAAGGACAGTTTTGTACTACTTAGGCCACATTCCTACAGTTAGTTACATGTGCTAAACTTTATGCATATTAATAAGCCTGTTCAAAAGAGCAGAACTAAGTTAGCATGTGTTATGCACTCTAAAGTCCAGTTAGTCCGTCAGATACATTTCTGAAATAAATGGAATTTCCCTTCTTGTCATTTGAAGTCCCCTTTCTAAAAATGGATTATTAGATTATAAAATCTTGTAACATGTTCTTCTGAAATCATATATAGGCATTCGAAAATAAAAACTGCAATACATGCATTTCTCCTTCCCACACGAAAGCCACCACCTTTTATTCTTATAGTCCCTTGCTGCAATTTCTCTAATCTAGCAGCTATAATTATTTTCTCACTTAGTAGGCTACTGGTTATATCATCAATTATATGTAAAGCTGTGTAAATGCAGGGTCAGAGTTGTCCAGAAACTGGAATATTAATTACTGGTAAATGAGAAGTAACCAAGATGTGAAAAAATGTACTTGCAAACAGTTTGTTAGGCTCTGAGCAACAGTGGTACTTTATCTTCCTCTTCTGTATGCATTTGAGTCATTACTTTCATAGTCACGTGCGTGTATGATGCGAGCAAAGTTAACGGGCAATGTGCCAAAGTTATAAAGCAATTACTATTTTTCACATTTATCTACCCTGGCATCTTTCAATGCTTATAGCCTACAAGGGTCTACAAGGCATTTCACATTTAAATGCGCTCGCATCTCTGAATGCTGGTAGTCTGTTGTCTTCCAAAGATAAGTAACACCTCAAAACCAGCAGAACACATCTGAAGTAAGATTTAGGTTATATACTTATACACGTGCCAGATGTCTGCTCCAATGCATGCTAATTAGCACACAATTAAATACAGCAGCCACCGTGTCATGTCTATTCAGTGTCCCTGCACTTCAAAATGGCAGCAGAGGCACTTTAACTAAAGCTCGTTGAAGATGAAGGACCTGATCCCGAAAGGTGCTGAGCATTCAAGACTCTCAATATCCCTAGACACCACAGATGGTTAGCAACTAAGGATTAAGGCCAAGTCACCAAATTCATGTTACAGGACATTTGTATGTAATTCTCCCACATCCCTCCCCATAATTACACTGACAAGGATAATACCAGACTGATCCTATTTCACAGTCCTTTTGCTTCAGGGCCGCAGGTAATCAATATATATAATTAATAAATCTTTTATTCAGGCTGATGGTCCTGGTTATAACCATAAACTGCATCTGACTGGAGGGCTTGGGGGCAACATAGTGGAGCCAGCTGTGGTGGGGTAGCTCCTATATCACAAGGTTGCAAACTCTAGAGTAAGGCGAATATTGGGCACCTCCCCCACTGCCTTGTGGGCAGCCGTTGGCTGGAGAAAGGACAAGGGCCATCACCCTGGCAGAAACATGCCTTTGCCTAGGGATTCGGCAGTCAGCAGCATTTCTTATCCGTTGCTCTCCGGCAGCAGCTACAACCATCGAGGCACTGAACGTCTGGACTCGGTCTGGCCTTTGGATTCTGTCTCAATGGCCTGAAGGGAAGGGGTGATAGGTCTTGGGCAGCCTCCACTCCTCCATACTTCTGCCTAGGCAAGAGGCTCAATGTACGTGTCCAAGGTCTTGGTGCGATGGTCACAGGACTCTGAACAAGTGCATTCATAAGGCGCTTGCCTAGACCTCTTACACGTACACCACGATCCAGAGGATTGACGGTAGCCTACTTGTATTCAGGCTTAAATGAACAGTTCAAAGCACCTGAAGTCTTATTGTTCTAGTGAAGCATTATCAAATGTGCACTTTATGATAAAATTCACTTGCTCGTTTTCACTGAAAAGTAAGAGCCTGATTTCAAGAGAACTCGGCTTAGTCACCAAGTTTGTTTGGAAATCCTACCCCTAAGTGTCACAAGGAAATCTTCTGGGTAGTCTACACTTTTGGATATCTGGCCAAAGTTCCTTACCACTTAGTTTCACACTTTAAAATAAGATGAATTTGCAGAATTAGGGCTTTTAAAAAAAAAAAAGGAAGAATAACTGTTGATATTCCATCACAATTGCGGTATTTTTCTGGGAAAAAAAAATCTGCAGCAAAAACTGTCGCATAATAAAGAAAACCTGTCAGGTTTACAGTGCTGCATTTCTACTTCACCATGGTGGCAAGAAAAACAACAAAACAACTGTGCGACAGTTGCTTCATATCAGACTGAAAGAACATTAAAATGGTATTACAAAAAAAAGAAGGAAAAAAAAAAAAGATTCATCTCTCCAATTCACTGATTGCAAGATAATGCTGTTACAATCGACTTAACTGGCCTTTCTAACAAACATTCCCCTACCGTTACCACTACAGTACAGTCCCAATGGCAGGAGCACAAGGTTCCCGAGAGCTGATGGCATTTTAACCGCAACATCCTGAACATCAGTGGTGCTATTAACAGTGGGAAATTTCTGAGAAAAACAGCTTGCATGGAGAGAACCTGGAAAGATAGCAAGACCATCATCATAAGGGGATCTCTTTACAAGACAAGACTACCAGCCTGCAATGGGAAGACATAAGGATAGACTGAAACTATTACTTAGCACATTGTTGTGGCTGTACCCTCTTAGATTAAGGTAGAAAGGGAATACGAGAGGAACCAGAACCCTAGAAGAGTTTGCCGGAGGAATCAAATAGCATCTGAACTGATCTGGAAAGTGTACAATGTACTTTTAAAAAGTTGTATTTCCTCAAATGAGTCATCTTTATGGATAGCGTCACTGTATAGATTCAGAAAAAGCAGAAGTATCAGATATGACCATATAAGAGATACAGTTAGAGAGAGGATTGAGGGTGCATATAGACATGTGGGGATGCATACTCCAACATGCTGCAATTACAGTGTCTTAGAGCAGGCTCAATTAATCCAGCAGATTAATTGAGTCTGCTGGAGCATGCTAATTAGCACGCTCCAGCAGTCTCA
>NW_005841980.1:3139092-3164398 GCF_000455745.1 Alligator sinensis | reverse complement strand
CAATGCCCCTGCAGGGCAAAATGGCGGTGGGGGCGCTTACCTAAAGCTTGTTTGATGAGCTTTAGTTCAAGCGCCCCATATTTTGAAGTTTGTGTCTGTGTAGGACAGGAAATATAGAAAGACAGATCTTGTTCCTTCATTGTAACTGTATAGAGCGATGCATCTACATTGGCTTTTGCAATATTCTGAAGAAGATTTGCATTTTTAAGCTACTTAATTCTTAAATATCTTCTTCTGAAACCACAGGGATGGTATTAAAATGTATGCAGACTATCTGGAAGAGAAAAAAAAATCCTTTACTTACATGATCTAACTGAAGAAACATTGGCTGGAATCTACTGCATTCAATATTCCCCATTTTAGAAAAAGGCAGAGACTCATCTGTCCTTTGCCTTGTGATATATTTTCAGTGCTGCACTCCTTAGGATACATAAAAAGTACATAACCACAGCCTGTTTAAGAGGCTGCTGCAAATGTGGACTACTGTGCAACAGTTCAGTACACTGAATAAGATGCACAAAAAATACTAACAAACAATAGGCGACATGGAGGTTGCACACACCACATGCAGTCAGGAGATAAACATTTTTTTTTTTTTAAAATCAGAGTTTACCAGTTTGTGGAGAGGACCTAAATTTTGCTCCATGAGTGAACTAAAGCTCTGGAAATAAAGAACTCTCAAACCATGACTCAAGCCACAAAGGTTTCCTCTTTGGGCCAAATTTAGTCAGCACTATGTTTAACAGCAGAATGAATCTATTTAACCAAAATCAGCATTGCTGATGCTAAAACCTGAACTTTAGACTTGCCTGCCTACTTAAAATGATAGACATATATGTTCTGTCACAACCCAAGGGTGTGATTTTTGTTTTGTGTGTGCTTTGGCACCACTGAATTATTTTCCCGCCAATTTGTAGCTTTCTTTGCAGTGTGCATTTCTTCTTTGCAGCTAAGAAATGCACGTTGCAAGGAGTTCCCGCCATTTGTATTCTAATTCGAGCCCCATTATTGGCTTGCGTTAAATTATTCACGCGTGGCAGCTAGTGATTGGCTTGCCAGCCATATAAAAGGCTTGAGTGGTTTCCGCCCAAGTTGGAGGACTCCACGAACACCAGGAGGAGGAGACTTCACGTCTTGTGAAGATCTCTAAGCGCTGCGGAGCCTATTGGACCCAGCATATTCAAAGAAGGCAACAGGGGTCTGATCAGTTTCTAGCCTCTCCCCGTCACCGAGTGCAATCCTCGACGTATCCTTCTTCCCTACGCACAAAAAGGATCCACGGAGCCTCGACAACTCCGTGGGAGTGATCCGAATACTGTCTGAGTCCTCAAACGAGGATTTAAGTGGAGCTTTGCCTGGGAAACTGTCCAGCCTACACCGCAACCATCTTCGGTGTAAGTAAACAATCTTGAATCAACCATTACGCGTCCGTGCTTAATTCTAGCGTGTCGCCTGTTTTCTCCGACCCAGCGTGCCCGGGCTGCTGGCCACAGCTCGCGCGGCGTGAAAAATGGCCCGGATCACTCCCGGCCCGCACATGTTCAAGACTTAGCTCCGCTGGGGAAGACTGCTTAAGTCTTGTCTACTTTACTAATTAGACCCAGGATGCAGTCAGGCTTCTGACTGCTGTATTTATACACTACAGGAAGTAACCTTACTCTGTAAATTCTGTTTACAACAGGAATCGTACTGCCCTCCCAAAAAGCAGACGTTTGGCATATGGGCAACAATGAAATCATAGGGATCTTAGCTTACAGGAGCTGCAGGTCCTGGTGAATAGCAACAAAATTTGCTGACATGTTTCAGTATCCTGGATTAACAATTCTCAGTGGCACTGCTAAGACAGGTGAGGTTAGCAGTTCACTAAATTCCTGTTCTCTTCTTTAAGAGAGGGGAATGACATTAAGACAAAGAACTACAGCCAGAAAGCATCAGCAGCTTTCCAAAGAGTGGCATTGTGGTATTTTCAAGGAGCGACAAAGTTGTATTATATACTAGTTTAACAAGGAGGATATTTAACAAGATATTTTTCCATATCCCCAGCATATTTAAAACCTTAAAAACAGGAATTTCTTTCCAACAGAACTGCTCCAAGCCTTCAACATAACTTTCTGAATGCAGTGCTTTTAGACCACCATTGTGAACTGACAAGCCCAACGTCTTATTAAAGGGGTTTTTAGATGGCAAAACAAGAGACCTATTTTTTCCCCCAAATTCTTGGCTGCCTTTAAAATGTTAACTGTTGGCACCTGAATTGGTTAAATTCCATTATTCAGTTCTGCCACTCACTGAAACATTAAGTGGATGACGATGCATGCATGAGTGACATTTCTCCAAGTCTAGTAAGGCATATCTGGCTTCTGGGTACATCTGTCTCTTCACTATACCCATGGCTTAAAAAAATGAATGTGGTCTAACAGAAGGCCTCATCTGTAGAAACATGCATCTCTAGTCTCACAAAGATACAGTCTAGTCTTAGTATAAAAACGATGTAAAAAAATTCAGGACATGTGCATCTCGCCGCCTAGCATAACTCACCTACACTACTTAAAAACCAATTTAAACGTATTGTTATTTAACCCCTATTGTTTAATGAGGAAGTGTCCAGTTCTTCCCTAGGTCTTGCTCATCATCACGTTCTCTCTACCTCAAGTCACCATTCTCCTATTTTACCTTCTCACAGAGGTATTGGGAGTAAGTCCCAGCAGGTAAGACTAGCAACAAAGCTACCATGGGGTTTAATTTTAAATTGCAAGGAGAGTCTCTTTCACTCCCCCCCCCCCCCCCCCACTGACCTCTTGGACTACTGCCTGGTTCTTAAAAATCAAACAGCAAAATAGCTAAGATTATTCTTTTTATACTATATTTTTTTTCTGGATGCAGAGCTTGTTGCCTTCTGGAAACAGGTTTTTTTTTTAGTTAATGCTCCTATAAAGTCTTGGAGAATCTAAAGGGATCTCAGTGTAGCAAATGAAGCTATAATATAAAGATGCTCCTTAATGCAAGAGACTGAGGAAATTGGGAATTGGGAGATGGTCCCCGAGATAGAGAATAGCTAGTTAGAGAGACATGCAAAGGGTCTGCGGAGGTTGCCTACTGCTCACATTAAAAATCGGTTGTTTAATTCTTCTCAATCACATACGCCTGTCTTTCACTGAACCCTATGATCACTACTCTCAGGAAATATTAAGTGATAGAAATTATATTCAAAAGGCAACCTAACCCTTTTGCCTGTTAATTCTTTCTAAACAGGACAAAAAAAGCTGGAGAAACAGGGATGAGGCAGCTGAATTTTGCAACACACCTACAAACCCCTCATACAATAGTTACCATCTCCACCACATGCTGCTTCTATCCATCTGCTTGACCTTGCAAGGCTGGAATCTAAAGGGGAGTTGGTGAAGAAAGTCCCTTTTATTCCAGCATACTTATGAGAACTATTCATATTCCTTTTCTGAACCAGATCTGTTAACATCTGTCTATTCATTTCCTTCAGACCAGTGGTTCTCAACCTTTTTAGACTCAAGGCACCCTTCAGAAAAAAGTCAGCCCTTAGGTTTTCACTCATTTTTTTGACTACAGAAAAATAAGTCCAGTTCTTCTGTTACAAAGAACTCAGAAAAACTATAACAGGTCAGAACGGTTTAACCACTATGGATTCCCAGTTGAAATCTCTGGGTTT
The DNA here is from genome assembly GCF_000455745.1 of Alligator sinensis. Lineage (NCBI taxonomy): Eukaryota > Metazoa > Chordata > Crocodylia > Alligatoridae > Alligator > Alligator sinensis. The sequence continues at coordinate 3,160,716 of NW_005841980.1, read as the reverse complement.
AGCTTGAGAATCATGCTGCACACACAACAGTGCTGACACTGCATGGCACCCCACAGCACCCTTGGAAGGATCTCCAGGTACCCCAGGGTGCTACAGCACCTTGGCTGAAAAATCACTATGTTATACTGACCTCTTTTTGAGTCAAACTAGCACCTTCTGCAGTGGGCAATATCTCACAAAAATGCCTACTCCAAACTTACATTTTTTGGAGGACAATTCTGTTACACTGGAGATATGTACCTGCTTCCCGTGATCTCATGTGATTTCAATTAGGTCTGTCATGCCTGTTTCCCAGAGTGCTATTAAGAATCCTGTTAACATTTCAAGTGTAGTCTGAATGATAGCTGTGCTTGCCTCTGGAATAAAATAGAGACTCAACACAGGTGTTGATCAGAGGACATGCATCTAGCAAGATAAGAGACTGAAGTAGTAAAAGGCAATTTATCAGAGGGGCACACAACCATTTAGTCATGCAGCTCTCATTAATAAGAGTCATGCCTTTTACCAAATTGAAAACTTACCTATATGCAACGTGTAGCTTAGGTAGCTGTAGCCTTCTTAGAACTGCATTTATGCATTGCAACTCACCCAGTTTGTCTCTTAAGTAAATATGGCTACTATAAAAAATTATAAAGGATACTTTTTATTTTTAATTAAAACAAAAAGATGCAGAAAAAGAGAGGGTGGTAAATCTGAAAAGTCATTCAGTATTTCTGGGTTGCACGTTTATTTATAATTAAATTGCATGAGAGAAACCAGCATGAATGTGGAACAGTGCCTGTCCTTGAGAGGAAGCAGGTTTATCAGAAAGTCATGGCAGAAATGTCTTTACCACTCTCCTCCCTCCCATCCATTTGCATATACATTTTCCCCCTTTGTTCAAATTAATTTTATTGGACAGCTATGGAAACAATGAACTTGCAGTAAGACTGCAAATGGGGTTTTCACTGTTGGGAAAATCAGCAAAGCTAACAAGCAAGGAATGAAAGAGGTAGGAAGTCTTGAGCAAATGCAAAATTTTAGTGTTAAAACAGCTTAAGATTAAATCAGTTCCAGAAAACTGCAAATGAAAAAGGAAAATAATCAATGATGAAAATCTACTCTACATCTCTCAAAATCCCCATTTGAGTATTCTTGCCAGTATGAAATTAGAGGGTAAAGCAGCTACAGTGACTTCTACAACCCACTGAAAGGAAGTCTTTTGGAAATTTTTTCCTCCTTATTAACTAAATATTATAACATGAACTGATGCCAGCAGAGCTGGAGAAATGACAAGATGCATATGCTATCCTGCAAATGAGAATGTGAAATCTAATAAAGTTTCTGGTTTTTCTGGCAACTTCTTCATTTCATCCTATTCATAGCTCAGTGAAGTCAATTAAATGCAAAGCAGCATGCTTCCTAACTGATTAGCAAGCTATTCATATTAATATATTTGGGGGTTCAATATTTTTGAGGAAAGCACTAGTACTCATTGGAGAGGTTTTCTACACACCACTTTCAAGGGGTTTGCCATGGAAACACAATGTAATACTTCAGTATTTGCAGCATGCCTGGTAAACTAGCTATCTGTCATTTGCCTTACATGCCATTGCCGTCTATGAACGGGGACTGATACGGACTACTGCTACAGGCAAACAGTGGTCCTCCTCTTTATTGTGAAGTCACACTGTACCTTAATTGAGGCTATGACAGTTTGCAATTCAACAGAAATGAGAAATAAAATGTAGAAGTGGAAAAGCAATAGACCTCACATGTATCTGAAATGCCCAAAATGGTTTTTATGGACTAATTTACTGCACGAAAAATAACCTGCCAGAAGTGACCATTTGTAAATATTTTAGAAGGGGTTAATACCTCTTTTAGAGCCTTGCGATCTGTTTGTGTGTTTGTTACCTTTATATATAACACACTGATTAGATCAGTGTAATTTATGAACAGATCTGCAGCTTGGGGGTAGGGTAGGTATAATTTCCTGCAGTTTTAAATTGGTGGCAAATCTATAAACTCCAAGTTGGCAAAGATGTACAGCCACCCATGAAACACCATTCTTGAATTGAGAAAGAGCAAACTATATTCAAAATCTCTTTCTGAATTACTGTTGGTTACATTTCTATGCCTTTCGCTACACCACACTAGCAAACCAAGACAAAGATGCCTATCTTACAGATTTAGCGCTTAAATTCTTCTTTATTCCTTAAAAAGATAAAACTCTGTATCTCTACATATTAAAAGTAATACGTTTTCCAACTTTAAATGCACACTCTAATAAAACCTTAACCATGACTTCAACAACATAAGGCAGAGTAACTTTTCAACTGCATGGAAGTTGTGCCAATCTTTTGACAGAGGACAGCATGAAATCACTTGTTACGGATTTCCCCCGAGTTACTTCATATTGCAAAAATTTTAAGTAGTCTGGAACAAGAGAGGCTCAACCCCCCAGACCATGGGCCAGATCTAGTCCCCAAGGCGTGTCATCCAGCATACAGGGCTCCCCAAAGATCTGTGGAGATCCCCATGGACCATGGCACAGTAGATCACGCCTGATCCTGGTACGTGGGGGAGTTGGGCAGGGGTGGTACAGGGTCCATGGAGTCCAGTCCCGGCCAGGTGGAGGCAGCCCAGGGCCTAACCCAGACCTCACACCAGTCATCTGACCCATGGGACACAAAACTGTGAGCACCACTGGTCTGCACCTACAAGATCACAACTACCGAAGTTAGCTAGAGCAATGAGAGGAGACTTAACAGGAAGCACATTAGCAAGGGTTTCAAAGCATTTCAGATTCAGCACAGGATAACAGGACAAGTAGTAACTATACACAGACTATACCAGCAGGGGACATCTCCAACTTCAGCTATATAGGTTACCTATAAGACTTCTCGATTTCTCAGACTCTTTCAAATAATAACAGGTCTCTTCACTTTAAATTACACACGTGTCCACTTCCTGTTGCATTGGCATGAATTGCCCTTCTTGGCTGCCGCTCACAACCAGGGAAGAACTGGGGGGATGTAGTAGTGGATGGCAACTTGGGCAGCAGTGACCATGAGATGGTTGAGTTCAGGACCCTGAGGAAAGGAAGGATGGAGAGCAGCAGAGAAAGGACCCCAGACTTCAGAAATGCAGACTGCGACTCATTCAGGGACCTCATGGGCAGGATCCCCTGGGAAGCCAGACTGAGGGGGAGAGGAGTCTAGGAGAGCTGGCTATACTTCAAAGAAGCCTTACTGAGAGTGCGGGAACAAACCATCCTGATGCACAGGAAGAGTAGCAAGTATGGCAGAAGACCAGCTTGGTTTAGCAGGGGATTCTTCAGTTAACTAAATCACAAAAAGGAAGCTTATAAGAAGTGGAAACTTGGACAGATAACTAGGGAAGAACACAAGAGCACTGCTTGGGCGTGCAGGGATGAAATCAGGAAGGCCAAAGTGCAATTGGAGTTGCAGCTAGCAAGGGATGCGAAGGGTAACAAGAAGGGTTTCTACAAGTATGTCGGTAGCAAGAGGACGATTGGGGAAAGTGTGTGGGTGCCTTCCTGAATGGGGAGGCAACCTGGTGACAGAGGATGCAGAAAAGGCTGGAGCGCTCAAGGCCTTTTTTGTCTCCGTCTTCACAGACAAGGTCAGCTCCCTATTACAACAGTTTATCATACCAACGTTTGTTAGCAGTTTGATAGCCAAATATTTAATTTGGTGCCATACCATAGCATGGGGTGAAGCTGGTTGGCATCTCTTGTGGTTACTGTTTCTAGATAGCTCGTTTTCCACCTGATGCTGGAGCCAGAAAATAAAAGTATTTTTAATGAGGGGTGGGGGAAGGAAGTATCCCTTGTATACTAATTTTGCATTGGGGGTTCGCTCAAACAGGACCATTAATGGAACCTTAATTAATTAGTGCAAAGGCCCAGTAACAAATGCACAGACTAAAATTAGCACTTTGCTGCTGAGGTTCAATCATGGACGACAAACAGAACCTAACCCCTCACAATGTCATGGCCTTTTCACAACAACAAGAGCAATCAACTTCTCCAGCCCCTAAAGAAACAAGATAGCCCTACCTCGGTGGCTGCAACTACTTCTGAAGATGGTGAAATAACACCTGGAAAATGTTCAGATATTGGAGGCAGGTGGGAGAGTTGTTGTGGCCATGGTGGCCCAGGAAATGCATAAGAAAAAAAAAATGTTGCCTTTTGATATGGGCACAGATTATTCTCCAACACACTTTAATAACGTGTCCATTCACTGGAGCAGTTTTTCCTGGCTTATCCTGGAATGGCTCCGGTGTCTCAGCTTCCTAACACACACTCTCCTGTTAACAGTCAAGACAACTTTACTGCACAGACTTTCTTTTTGATTAGTATGCCTCTAAACTGCAGTGAAAGACTAGGTTTAGATGCATGGGTTTTTTTTTCCTCCAGCCACTTAACCATTTTACCTTGTGTAACTGCGATAATTAAAATTGTGTATTAGCAAGAGGCAATAGTGCAAACTTCTCTTCCTTGCCCCAATATCATCCCTGAATCTTGACTTGAAACCACTACCCTTTGGGGGCAAAAGCACAGCTGCTTTTATATATTTGTTCCTTTCTTTAATGCCCAAGTGCCAACCAGCATTATCATGGCAATTTGTACATGTTAAGAACCTTTCATTTAATGCCAACCCTGAACCCCCAATGACAAATGAAAAAGCCATCAGGTGGCAACGACAAGCCACTACTGTCCCCATTCTGCCTTTAAACTTGTGACCTAAACTTATAAACTCTCATCTTTGACTGTATTTTAGAACAGACATGAATCCTGCTTTCTTAACCACTCTTCTGTCAGATAGAGACCAACTACATACTTTCCTGGGGGAAATACCTCCTCAAAAAAAAAAAAAAAAAAAAAAAAAAAGTTAACACGCCTTTCTTACAGCACAAAAACATATGGCAGAGAATCTGCCTGCATACAATGCCAGAGATGCTCTGAAAAAGGAACAGATTATTTTTCCAAAAATGCAATGAAGCCACATCAAGATCAATATCTGCAAGCTTGTCCTGAAGCCTTTCAACACTTAATCTTGGACAATTACCCACTCAGAATCAGCTATTATGCTAAATACAGAGCAAAGACTTAAATAAATCTTCTTAACACAAGTGATACCATTCATCTATCAGTGGAATTTGGTAATTTTTATATTGGTGTTTTGAGTCTCCATTTAGACGAGCTTTATTTTAAGTGCTAAAAAAAAGAAAAGAGGAGGAAAGAACCTATACTAACCTCCAGAATAAAAATGACAGAATTTTATAGAACAAAATTCCAAGAAGTTAATGGAGTAAAATTGCTACAATTTGAGAATTAATCATAGTTTCCACAGCAATTTTTAAAAATGAACATTTAACATTAAAGTGCTAGTTTACCTGCACTTCCTTCCCATTCCCATAATTGATTATAATGGGACAGCTACTAAATATTTTCCTCCACCACATATGCGCTTGCTACATTAGATAGTATTTGTTCTGCTTGAGTAGAAGTAGCAAACAAAACCACCCATAAAGCTGCCTTCCTGCCAGTGATATCATAGCCTGTAAAACCTGTGCTGGGAAGGATGTCCTCTATTGGGTAAATGAAGGGCATTTACCAAGTTATGCAAAATGTACATATTTTACTGTGGGGATATAGACAGGGGAAATGAGATAAAATTTGCTGCAACTCAAGTCAGCAGAATTTTTTGGTTTTAGAAGCAGATACAAGCTTAGTAAGGTCAATGCCTCTTTTGCAATTGGGCCCTGGGTGACAGCAGCACGAAAACCCAAGAGTCAAAGACAATATACGACTATTACAGCATCAAGGAGCTGGGGAGGGGAGGAACAACTCCTAATGTTAAAACAGCCAATTGTTTTCAAGTGATGCATGAAAATATTTTTTGATTGAAGAGTGATGATGGCTGACATCTGGCAGAAAGGTTTTGTATTCTGCTGAAGCAGCATGTGGAGTATATACATGCACACCTTTTTTTTCCTCCCCAAACGTGCATTTAGCCACAAAACAGAACACAACATGGATGAAACGTTCATGAATATGCTAAAATAAACAGACCTGCGGGAGGGCCGCTTGCTCACATCTGCAAGGAGATGGGTGTCCTCTGGGGGGGCAACACAATGTTAAAAACTGAATATATAAAGAATTACCTTTACATGCAAGACTTGTATGTCCAAGACTCATATAATCTGGGTCTCATCTCATTAAGAAAGTACAGCAGATGAGATCACCCATGGTGCCTGAACAGGCGGAGTAGAGTTGGAGCAAAAAAATCAAGGGATCCTTTGTTAACCCTATTCAAGGACTGGACATGGTGAAGTTCAGAACATGCAAGAATATCTTCTATTTATGCAGACCTATTGGGAAGAGGGCTGATGTGGGAGAAGATAACAACTTCTCGGTGTAGATAAGATAGCTGCCACACGATCTTAGAAGAAGGACACAGATGTGGTACGTTAGGTTTGTGGGCCTGACTGGAATGGGAGTAACCTAAACTGTGCTTACAAAACAGAGGCAGCATAAGCAAACCAATATTTTTGTATGCAGCCCTGCCACTTGTGTTGCTGTGCATCCCTGGGCTGTTTGCATGGGTCCCAAGCACCATCAGACCAGGATCAAGCACGTGGCCCACAGAAGGTGTGTCCAGCACAGCTCCTGTTCTCCCTGCTTTGCTTCTCTGGAAGAACAGAATATGCTCTTTGAATAACTCAGAAAGCCTAAGAAGCAAATACACAGCATGCATGTAGCAGCACTGGGTCATATCTAGTAGACCCTTGTGTAGTCATACTGAGAAAGAGGACATCCTAAATGCCCTATGGAAACTGTAAAATAGCTGAGAGTACTGGAAAACTGGCATGTGAAGATGAGTGTCTCATGTCTATTTACCTGTCAAATAACTTTATTTTAAGGACATCTACTTGGTTAGACTAGTTAGACAACAGCTGTCACAGCCATGGAAAGTCAACCCCTGCTGAGGGGGAAACTGCAAAGAAACAAGGTAATGGACTTCAGTACCTTGTTGGTGCAGAGAATGCTAGACTCCTTACAAAATGACCAGCAAGGAATATAGGTAATAGTACAGGGAACTGAAGGGTCAAAATCTGAGAATATTATGTTCAGTTACAGAGATTCCCCTAAAAGAGAGTAAGATTCATAAGTCAGAATACTTGAGCCATTATATAGATGGATTCATAGTGGGTAGGAAGCTTGGAGGACTAGACTATGAAGTGTGTCCTCTCTGACATTCATTTTAGTTTTGAACTGAAGTTGCAGCAACGACTAGTCTAGCTATCACAATTGCCACATCTATAAAACTGCTTCCCCACTGGCAATTAAATTTTGCTTAGGTCAGCAAATAATGAGACTCATAAAACAATGTTGTAGCTCTAAACAGAGTCTCCAATGCTTGCTCTCAAGACAAAGTAAAATACAGTTGTGTTCTACTTTATTACCACATGACATTTAATATTGACATTAAATTAAAGCCGAGATAGCACATTATTTTGAATTTGCTGAGCAGTTTAAATTGTTCAAGTCTAATATCTGGTTCAGTTAGTACTGACAGGTCTCAATCAGCAAATGAGCATGTCCGTCTTACTGTATTAGGGCCTGTACACAACAAAAAATGGTCCCTGCCCTAAATAACTTCAGGATGCAACATGCATTTTTTGTGATTAACATTTTTATCTCCTCATGCAAAGATTAACTTAAATTACATGGGGCATAAAAAAGGTGGGGAACTGAAGGAAGCATATGGTAAAATATTTATTTTCCAAACATAAACCACCCATGTAATGATATCACGAGTCTCTGCCCTTGTGACTCCTCACTAATGGATCTTGGGTCCTTACAATTTGAAGAATTACATTAAAATGTCAGCCCCAAGACCTGCTGAAGGATTCTTCCAAGGAACTAAACTGGTACTTGTGCTGAAGTGCTGAGTGAACTTTAATTTTCCCTTTAACAAATGGACACATTCATAACTACACAACGTATGTACCAAACCCAATCATTCAGGATCCTCTCTCTCAAGCTCCACCTTATGTTTTCCTTAACATTCAATATTTGAGTTACCTTTCTAGGCTTTAGTTGGTAACTGAAATGCTACTGTCAATGTTTTAGCGCAGAGGTGGTCAACCTCTGGCCTGCAAGCCAAATGTGGCCTGTGGAGCCTTGGCATCTGGCCTGCAGGGCTCCCCAAGGGTGAGGAAATTTGGTGGTAGGGGAACAGTGGCAGTTAATACTGCCACCCCTCCCCTGCTGCCAAATTCCCAAGTTCTGTGCAGCAGATTGGACATGGGGTGCATCCTCTCCACCCACATGGTTACACCAGGGCCAGGCCATGCCCTGTTCTTGCACAGCTGAATCAGGGACAAAACACATCCTTTCCCTGCCATGGCCTGATTGGGGCTGGGCCAAGCCCCTTCCCCCATAGACTCGGGCCATGCCCCCTCCACTCCCATGGGGGGCCAGGTTGGGCCAGACTGATCCCTCTTCCCCCTCTGTGCTGCCAGATGGGCCCTGCAATATCTGCCCCAGGTGCCGGATCAGAACCACCACTGGGCCACGGAGAGACTGGGCACCATCCATCTGGCACACCAGGTAAAAAGGTTGGGCACCACTGTTTTAGCACAAGTCTCTCCAATCTTGGATGTTCCTATAGTTCCCTTCCTGACAGACCTGTCTAGACTTCGCTCTTTTCTTAAAGGTCATGCCTACTGAATAACTTATAGGAGGAGGAAAAGCATAAGTCAAGGACTTTATGCAGCATTCTACTATTTATTAACAGGGTGTCACAACCCAAAGTTGTGGTTTTTTGTTTGTGCGCGCTTCGGCACCACTAAATTATGTTCCCGCCAAATTGCAGCTTTTTTGCAAGGTAGAGTTTTCTGCTGCAAAAGGAGAAACCGCGTGCAAAAGAGTATTTCCCGCCGTTTGTAGCCTTCTTTGCATGGTGCATTTCTTTTGCATCATAGTGATGCACGGTGCAAAGGAGTTCCCGCCATTTGTATTTAGATTCGTGCCACATTATTGGCCGGTTCTAAATGTAGGCATACGTGGCGGCTAGCTATTGGATTGCTAGCCATACAAAAGGCTTGGGTAGTTTCCGCCCAAGTCGGAGAGAGAGGAAAGCTGGAGAGATACAGAACTCGCCAGGAGGAGGAGACTTCACGCTGTGTGAAGATCTCCAAGCGATGTGGACCCTTGCGGACCCAACGCGCCTTTCTTAAGCAGGCAACGGAGGTCCGTTTAGCTTCTAGCCTCTCCCCGTCACCGAGCGCAATCCTAGACGTATCCCTATCCTATATACCCAATTTTTGAACCCACGGAGTCTTAACAGCTCCGGGGGACCTGGGAACTGAAGAGAACCCACAGAGATTCAGCCACTCCGTGAGGAAAGAATTGCCGAACCCGCAGAGCCTAAACCACTCCGGGGTCAAAGAACCGAGTTTGTCAGAGTCCTCCAACAAGGATTCAAGCGGAGCTGCGCCTGGAAAGCTGTCCAGCCTACACCGTGACCACCTTGGGTGTAAGTAAATAATCTTTTCAATCAACCATTACACCTCCGTAACTGATTCTAGCTCACGCGTACCTTACCGCCCCGCGGTTTTCTTTGGCCCCGCGTGCCCGGGCTGCTGGTCACAGTCCGCGTGCGCAAAGATGGGCCTGGCTTGCACATGGCGAGGATGGGATCGGGAGCCGGCCCGCACACAGGGTAGAAGCAACAAATTGTTTTAAATCTATACGTACAGCTGTTGATATATTTTATTACAACAGGTATCAATAGGTGCAATATCAGGACTTCCAATTCATTAGGAGCATTAGAAACCACAAAACATATGTATTGCTAAATACAGGCAGTAGGCACTTAAAAGTCTTACCCACTGACCCTGAAAAGGCAGAGATCAAAGCTGAAAGGTTTAAAGGGAAACTGCATAGGCAGAGGAGACAAAGAATAGAGATGTCCCACAGAAGGAAGATGTAGAAAGTGTTTTAATAGAACAAAGCAAAAGACAGATAGCAAGAGTTATGAACATGGGTACTGGGTAGTTTCCTCTGTACGAGATTTTGCTCAAATCCCAAATTAGGTATTCAAGAGACTAAATAGCTCCCTTAGCAAAACATATTTAAAACTATTTCACGCTAGGGTTTCACAATGTGCAAATTGATCATTTGCAGATTCCAACTTCTACAAGCATTTCCTCTCTGTGTTTAAAAAGAAATGTACTGAAAGAATTTTAGAAGACTATTTAAAGGAGACAAACATCAGAAACATATGAAACTTTTCAGGGAAGGGAAGGATGTAGACAACTCAAAACAGACATTCTTCTGCAAAAATAAAGCAAAATTTAGTCCGGTCTTGAAAAATTTACAAAAAATATTTTTCAGTTGTGGGATAATGCAAAAGGAACAGGTTCCAACTACCAAAAATAATCACTACCAACACCAATATTATCCACGTGGACTATTCTTGTAAAATGTAAGTCTGCAGAGATCCAAGACCGTTAATGCATCAAACCTCAAAGGGATAATTCTAGATTATATTTAGAGGCATGTTTCTTTCAACCATGTGCACCTTGTTAGGGCAGTACAACAGTCAGGTACATTTATTGGCTTGGACCATCAGAAGAGAACTAGGCTGTCACCAAAAAGGGGTGTGTAGAACACAATTTTTGCACCATCTCCTATAGGCTCTTTTGAAAACCCCAGCTTAAAACAACCAGTGAGAGACAACTATAAACATTCGCTACTCCCCTATGCTTTATAAAAGTCACAGCTCTTCTTGTATTCAAGAACGTTGTCTCCCATAAACTTCACAACAAGTGACAGCTCTAAAATCCACCAAAAAGGAAGGAGATAAAAGTTACTTGGTAGACAGGCGCTCCCTTTGGAGTACAGCTCTAAATGCATTCATTTCACTGTATTATATACATATGCACATCTTCAAAGAACAGAGGGACAAGTGCTTTCAATCAGTATTGTGCGTATGCGTAACAATAGAAAAAACATGAAGATTTAGGAAGAGAGAGGTGAATGAACAATAGAAAAAACATGAAGATTTAGGAAGTGAGAGGTGAATGAATTCTGTTCTACTTACCTTGATGGGTCATAGTGACGGGCTCTTCACTGGACACGTTGTTGTAAATGACCACCGCTGTGGCATTGTGTGAAGCTGCTCGCAATATTTTCTCTCTAAAAGTACAATTTCCTCGTTGCAGCAAGGCAATCCACTGCTTGGTGTTTGGTGGAACATTGAAACGAGTTCGTGGATCACAGCCCAAACGATCTGCAACTAAGGGAAAAACATTTATGTATTTACAGGTACATTCAGACAGGCACAAGTCAAACAGTAAAGCAGAAAACAAACAGTTGTCACAGAACCCAGTTGGCTTAAGCAAGAAAGCTTAGACTGTCCTGTTACTGAAGACTAAAACTATGCGCATATTTATAGGAGAGGTCCTCCTTGGAAATATTTTTAACACACCTCACACCCATAGGAAGCTGTGAATATACCTGAGAATTTGGCTCACTGACCAACTGTTAGATACTCATAACACTTGGGCAGTCAGTATAATGAATTTATATTTAAATCAATACCGGTATGTGAGGGAAAAACATTAGAATATAGTTCAGATGCTGATAAACTGCTGTTTGTTAAATGCTTACATTCGCTATGGGCACCATCACATTTTTTCTTTCCAATCATTCCAGTGTAAAGTGTGGCCAGACAGAGGAAAAAAAATAGGATTTTTGGACAGGCTGTGTCATGCACACACTAGTCTTGGTAACTGGTGACTTGTTCTTGGGCTTGCAAAACTTCAGCTGCCCCTGTCAAATACATACATGTGCCCCACTGAAGCCCATTTAAATTAATTTAAAAAGTCACTGAGAAAGACATGCTGCAACCAAGTTACTGTACCAGTATGAAAGGATTCTGCTATTACAGTGCTTATATTACAGAAACCGCAAATCCCAATTACACCTTTAATTTCAACACCCACAGCAGATTTTTCCTGTTGTGCTCTTTCCAATCTTACTATGAAAACAGGAGTGTCATGCAATTTCTCCTGAGATGCACTAACAAGATTAACTGACCCACTATATAAAAAGGATAAAAAGCAAGGTAATAATATACAGCTTGCCGTAAAACAGCCGACACCCATGAAAAGTAATTCTGTTCACAACAGGAAACTCAGGCAGGAATATTCAAGACTGAACCTAGAGAATTCAACACAGCAGAAGCAACAGTAACTTGCAAGACAGCAAAGCAATCGCGGATTTAGGGATCAGTTATCCCTTCCACCTGCCAAAAAATGCAAATATGATTGGCTACCAATGTCAAGTTAGGACCACGAATTTACTAAAATATATATAGTACAGCTGAAAACTTCTATTTCCTATATTTCTATGACACAGATAGGCTGGTGTTTGCTGGAATATACCAAACGTTCTCTGTTTTCACAACTGAGAGAAGACATGGGGCAGTTATGTTCATTCACAAGACATCCAATTATAAGCAATGTCTTGAATCGAGTTAATTACAGCATTGCCATTTAAGGTCAAACAATACTATGGATTTGATGTGGCATCCTTAAGATGTGCATTTCCACCCCAGAGACCTGCTACATATCAGAAGCTGCAGAATGACTGCACATTTTCTAACTGTGGACAACAAGGACTTCTAAGCAGGGCTCATTTTGTACTTCAGCAATACAAAAGCCCCCCAAATAAGAATCTAAATACACAGTGATAGCAGCCCGTGTAGTGGACAATTAACTACTGCAAAAAGCTGGTGTAGTATTTCTTGCTAGAAGCTTGGAAGAAAACTTGATGTAATTTACAGATTCAGTGAGGCTGGCTTATATTCATCTGATCAGTAGTTACAAATCTGACAAAATTCTGAGCATGACAAAAGGAAAGTCATCCACATCAGGTCCAGGTGAGCTGGTATGGAGAGTGGACAAATTTGGGAAATAGCAAAGCTGCTCAACAATTCATGCTAGGCAGGTTGCAGCCAAATACACTATCAAAGAGAACCTGAAGGACTAGAAAGACTCTTTTAATAGACAGGCTGATGAGAAGCTTTATTTGATTAAAAGAACGTTTTAGACATTCATCAGACCTCTGCAGCAATCAAATCTGTTAGGCAACAAACTTCCAAGACAATATTACCTAGAAAATGCCTTAGAAAATAGTGAATACAATTATTCTAGCTTGAGAGTGTGCTAAATCTTTGTAACTCATTTGTCTCTAAATCATGAGCACAGGTGCATAACAAATTCTGATAAGCTTTTATTGACAACTACATGGCATTCAGGGACATGAACAGAATGCCACAATTTCTTTCAACTCTTATTTTTTGTTTTATTAGATTTAAAAAAAATATATACTCAGAGGACAAACTCTTACAGTTAGTCACTCCCTTTTCTTACTGAATTCACCAAATTGGGCAAGATAAAATATCTACTGTACACCTAAAGTGCCAGACATATCAATCTCTGTTGTAAGGAAGGTAGATAACCAAACTAAGTCAGCAAGTATAATTGTCAATAGTTGTCCATTATCATCCGTCATCTATACTCAGTTGTTCAAAATGCATTTGGGATGTACAATCTTTTTCACAAGCTTAGAACTTGAATAGATCAGCTGGATGGTCTCCATGACATAATGAAAAGCAATTTAGAGTAATTTTAAATACGAATACAAATCACATATATGAAAAGATCTTATCAGAAGTAATTTGTCATTTCATAATTGTGGAAAATATCAATAGAGAGCAATATTTTTAGTTTTTTCATGATAAACGAAGTACCATATGAGCTAACTCAGAATAGCAGTTACTTGTCAAGTCTTCCTTGCCCATATCTGCTGCTGTACCAAAACCAACCTGGGCACAATATGAGCATCCTGACAGATTAGGGCAAAAATCAAATCTGCAGCCTACCATCCTCTAATGTCTACTCAGCCCCACTCAGAAGTCCTTGTGGTCTTATTTAGCAATAAGCCACCCAAACATCTGCACTTCTGCTTTAATTTAGTTGCAGAAGTTCATTTCATACAAGTCTCTCAATTAAACTGAGGAGCCACGTACAACATTGCATTACACTTCTCTGTCAAATTACTTTGAACTGCAGTTTCCCCGCTTTCAAACCTTATCAGAATTACAGGAAGTTTAAATATATACCAATGAACCCAACTATATGCAATTTCACCTTTTAGTTACAGGCTTTATTACAGAAGGCAGACAGAACCCACAGCAGAGACTGTTTCTACTAGGCATCATTCACATGACAAGCTGTACTAGTCCAACAACATGAGACCAATAATTTACTATTTTCTTCTTGTACCGTATTATTTCTACTTCCTATAAAAGTGAATATTGCAATGCTATTTTGTCACTTTCTTTGGACATGTATTTGCTATTGAAGCTGCTCTAACTTAATGGCACCACTCAGAAGTATTCAACTGGAATGTCTACGAAGCAAAGCACATTATTCCCTGGACACTTGCTTAGGACCCTCCCCCTTTCCAATAAATAAACAAACAAATCATGCCCCTTCCTATAAAGATAAGGAGTTTCCACAACCACAATCTGTACAAAAAGCACAATGGCTCATCTTCTCTTTTCCACCCAAAAGCAACTTACAGTTTTGATTTCTTCTACCGGTAGAAGAAAAATCCAGATTTGGAGACTTAAAGACCTCTTTCCTACCTCTTCTGAAAGCTCTAAACTAGGGGTGCTCAAATTCCAGCCAGCAGGCCAGATCCTGCCTGTGATGCCGTGTCATCTGGCGTGCAGAGCTCCCCATGGGTCTGGAAATTTGGCAGTGGGGGAACGGTACCACCACTCCAGCTGCCAAATCTTTGGACTGATTGGGAGCCTCAGGCCCCGCGTGCTGGACAAGGTACCCAAACCCAGCATATAAAGCCAGGTGGGGGCAGTGCCAGGCCCCCTGGCCTTACAAACCCAGTGCATGAAGGCTAGGAGGGGGCAGTACCAAGCCCCCAGGACTCAATCCTGGGGCACTGGGTGCAGGAGAGGCATTGCCAGGCCCCAGGACCTAATCTGGCCTGCTGACAGGACCCTGCTCTACCATCCCAACCTCCCTTCTCATATAAGAACAATGTATCCACCTTTAATTTGTCCATATGAATTCACACATGTGTAAAAGATGATGTTAAGAATGCAAAATAAATCCCTCCTCTAAAAGCTACACTCCACCTATACCAACAAGGCTACAACAAACACCCCTGAAGCAGTCCACCTATATGCACACGTCCTTCACATTTAGGAAGCTTCAATACAATCGGGTTTAGAAGGTCTTAACAGGCATATCAAACTCCTGAAAGTCAAGGGAAAAGTGGAAAGTAGCATGCTTTCTATAGAAGTTCTGATGACAGTATTATCTTTTTTAAAAGTTGCAAGGGAAATTATCCGTTGATAAAGATATTTCCCCATCTTCTCTATGGAGAGCCTTCAATTTCTTTAAAATTAAATTCAATTGAAATGCATGTGCAGGAAGTAGAAAAACAGTAAGTTGTTCTTCCTAGAAACCATTAAGATCACTTCATTACTTAGTAGCCAACTAAGTACTAAGCTCAAAGTGTGAGCTCAAAGATTACATGGGCTTATTTTTTGGTTAGTTTAAAAACTAATTTTTACCAATATAAAAATGTTCATAGGTTAATGACCACAGCATGTCCCTACAGCAGTAACAGTACTTTCAAAACTCTAAAAATAAAATATAGATGTTCCCTTAATTATGTCCTCTGAAATGTCTTTTAAAAGATAAATAAAGTAGTAAGAAGGTATTTGAAACAGCAGTCATCATAACCATTACAAATATCTTTGTAGAGATCAAATATTTTGGAAAACTACATCTTTTGAAGACTTTCCGCTATTAAAGTTTCGGTTTTGCTCAGCTAAAGTGACAATAAGTTCTTAAAATGTTTTCTGCTAGAAGATACTATAATTACAACATTACACACAAACTGTTAAGAGAACATTGTCATTGCTAAATCAAGCACCACTCAAAATAAAGTGCCAGAATTAAGGCAACCTGTGCATCCCTCTATGAATATTATGATGCAGTCTAGTTACATGATTATACACTATTTTTTCCACAGGAGTCCACTTCGTACAAGGCACATGATGGACTAACTGAACTAAAGGTGGTATATAAAGTACTCATCTATAGGACGCTTGCTGCCTTAATTACAGAGAATGGAAGACACAGTGAATGAGACAGGACTATGGAAAGAAAAAATGATGTTCTGATAGTTAAGTTATGCTGCCCTGCATAACTGAATTCTGTCCTTATCTATACCAGAGCTCCTGTATGATGTAAGTCACTTAACTGAAGAACTTTCATAGTTAGGCACTTTGCATGCTTTTCATTTTTCACTCTCTGGTCAACCTCAAGTGCTGCTGCGTACTCATAAATACAAACTGAGATCAGGAAACTATGCCCTGCCACAACACTTGATTTTTTTCAAAGTATAAGTGTTTCAAATGCAGTATCCAAATTTAGTGCATATTTTTACCTTAATCTCTCTTTTGGATCCTCAAATGTATACCTATTACAATGATATCCCTAAGAGGCAAAGCGAGATTATGAAAACAAATCAATGTTTCTAAAATGCTCAGATAAATGATATAGGAAAACCAAAAGGAAATGAATAATTCTATCCTCAGAGCAGGGTTTGAATATAATGCATTAAAAAGGAATGGGGCCACCCACTGAACAAAATTAATCATAATACTAAAGAATTGTTCACTAAGAGTATGGCTTTGCAAACAAATTACTATAGGTAAACTAAAGTGAACTCACAGCACATGAGCTACTCTGACCTTATAGTAAGTGCAAGTAGCTTACTCGGAACAGAAGAAGCGACCTTGTACAGGCAGAAGCATGTGCATGTGGGAACCATCTGCAGAATAGCTGATGCTCCTTAGCTTACCTAGGAGTTAGCTGTTCAAGTAGCCATGCCTTACATGCACACTCTGGGCACTGAATTACATCCTGCAGAGAAATCCATGAACACATACTATGGTTCAAAAGGGAATTGGCCAGTCACTTGCAATGCTGGCATTGCCCAACTCTGATGTTACTTTCTTGGTGTTCCCTCTTCTGTTCCTAGTCCTCTTGCCCAATGCATCCCAATCCCCCTCACTTTGTCCCAGTTGTCACCTGCCCCTCCAAGTCCCAATTATCCTCCCAGTCTTCCTCCTTCAGCTTCCTTGTCCGGATCCACTTCCCTATCACACTCTCCACTGCAGCTCATCTCCTCTGTTTTGCTCCCTATTCTGTCTGAGCATCAGTAGAGAGCGCAGAACAGGAAGTCTTGTGATTCTTAATTCCAGTGCCCAGATATGGCTTGAGAAGCAGTTCAGAACAGTCATTACAGAAAAACCCCTTGTCAGCCCCAGGCTGAAAGCATGGTCAGTGGGGACAAAACCTTAGGGGGATTTAAACTGCAAAGCTCTAGGGAGTTTCTACTGCAACTGTGTCCACTGAAGTTTTTCAAAAGCTTTTTTTTTTTTTTTTTAAACTTGGCCAAATTTGACTTATGAGAACAAACTACACATCCCCAGGAGAAATGCTAGAAAAAAGTTTCAAGTTCCTTCTCCATACCATGGTGTGCTCAGCCTCTCACTCTGCTTCTACCAATATAAAAATGTTCATAGCTTAATGACTACAACATGTCCCCATAGCAGTAACAGTACTTTTTAAACACTAAAAATAAAATATAGATGGTCCCTTAATTACATCCTCTGAAATGTATTTAAAAGATAAAGAAAGTAGTAAGAACAGTACAGCCATCATAACCATTACAAATATTTTTGTAGAGATCAAATATATTGGGAAATTACATCCTGGAAAACTATCACCAGAATTAAAAAGTCTTGCTCATCTTAAGCTAGCTCTGCTTTCCAGAAGTTACTTATCTGGTTTGACTCAAGTTTTCTGAAGAATTTTAGCTTGAGGCAAGCACTCAGTTTGAATAATTTCAGCTCAAGCTACGAAAATTTGGCAGAGTTACAGGCCACTGAAAATAGGATCTTTGAGAATGTGATTTATTTACGTATTTATTAAATGTATATGCAGACAGAATAAAAATATTAAAATAAAATAGTATGTAATAGAACAAACTTGGTTGGCGTTCATAGCACAAAACTTAGTGCTATCCCAGCCCTACTGGTGATACCAAAGAAGCTTTAAAACAGGCTTATACAAGATCTTTATTATTATTGTTCTGTTCTGATGTCAAAAGGCAGTCTATGCTTTCCATTCTGTACATATTGTAATCTATATTTAGGAAGCCAGTTAAAAGCATGTTTTATTGTTATGAGCATATTATGTACTTTGTTCTGATGTCTTTAAAAATTAAGCTTTCAAGCCAGTGACAAAGAGAAAGAAACCCAAAGACATGCAAACAGAGGATATAATGGTGAATAATATGATGATAGCTGAGACATTTTTAACATATTATTTGTAGCCTAGGCTGAATGTGACATGAGCAAAACCACCCAAGTTACACATTTACGCTTCACATTTACAAACTCTAACGTGAATTACTCTTACAAGTATCTCTGGGAGGTGGAGGGAGGGGCAAATGGACAGCTTTTGAGACCCAACCATTTCACAAACAATTTTGATAGATTCATAGATTGTAAAGTCAGAAGGGACCTTGGAAGATCACTGGGTCCAGCCCCCTGCACCAAGCAGGAAAGATAACTGGGGGTCAGGTGACCCCAGCAAGGTCACTGTCTAGTCTCCTCTAGACTTGAAGAAGGGACAGGGAAAAAAGCTTGGGGTTAAGAAAATTATAGCATACTGTAAGTACAACTTCAAGGGAATGAGAAGAACTCCATGTGGGGGGTGGTACAGTGGACCAAATCTTTTTTTACTATTTATTTTAAAAGGAAAAGTGGCTGATGTAGAAAATACTGAGTAAGCAAAGGGCCCAGTCATGAGAATCGAACCAAGCATATACTGTTTAATATTATGAGTAGTGGTAACACATAAAACATCATGTTTAATAGTTTAACCTTTTCAGGACTGACTCCAAAGCACTACACAACTAATTTACTTCCCTATATGCAGCTAAAGAGAACTATCATATTTGTACACAGAGGCATTTCCATCCCCGAGGCCAGGGATGCTCAGTCTATTCAAACTGAATCAGTAATTCTGAGCAACCAGGTTCACATAAGAGTCCATGCAAGGCAGTGAATTGACAGTCTAATACCAAACCCAAACTTCACAACCAGTCTCTCTGCATACGTGATCACAACAGGGACACGGGGCCTTTTCTGCTCACCTCAAGCATGAAGCTGAACTTGGCTGAACAGGACATATTTCAGCAGAAGATTACACTGTTTATTCTAGTTAAGAGGTATTAAAACATCTTCTAGCAGTCAATAATAAAGGCATTAGGGCAAATGCTGGCAGAAGGCAAACATTAGGACTCTTATCAAATACAACACATCAGGTGGAAATAAAAACAAGCATGATTATGTCTAAACAGAAGCATCTTGGATCAACTAGGAAAATACGAATTTCAATATTCTCCACACTAGATAAACTGTTGCACAATACTATTATTTTTTACTTATGTGAAAGCATGCCATGGCAAAATTCAAGCAAAACGTGCAAGGCTTAAAGTGTACCCTGAAACAATTCTTAAGGGGTTAAGGATGAGTGGAAGGCAGCTGTGCATACCTTCACAGCCTTCTTTTGACAAGCTGAAGGACTGAATTGAACCTGCTCAGCAACTGATGACATATCAAATTTTAATGATTACACCATGTCAAAACTGCAATAATTCAGAGCTCTGCAATTTCATGATTCACCATGCTACCTAGCTGAAGTTATTTGTCATGCTATGCTTTAGTATGGTATACTAAAAGATGTTTATGGACTGCTAAGATTTTGTTCAGATTTTCTCTTCTTATGGGCTTCCAGTTAAAATACAATCATCCCCTGAACAAGGCCTTTTCACTCTTTGGCAGGTACTGTATCATATCAGAAAAGACTGCTATAAACAGATTAAAAAAAAAATCTCTAGCTGAAACACTTTAATTGTTTAAAGATGCAGCAGTATCATAACCTTAAAAACATCCAAAACATGTTTTCAGCTTGGTCAAGCATCAAAATATGCTATTAAGATTTAACACATTAGCTTCGATCAACCCCCAATTATACTTTAGAAATACACGGCCTGAAAGCATGTTAAGGTATTCTTCATCTCAGCTCTTAAAAAAGTGTGTGCCTCCATGATAAGCGTGTAAGGTTACTTTGAAAGAATAATCCATTTTCTGGTCTCTTCAGAAGTCCAGTGTCCAGAAACCAGGTGGGGGCCAGATGCACTCCATCAAGTCCGTCCATTTTCTAAGAAAGGTGGCAATTTGAGAACCTATTGTGATGTACTGTCTACAGCCAAAGAGAACAGACATACCTAAGGCAAGAGAATCCATCTTTTTCTAGGTAATGGACTTTAGTTTCAGCTTTGGCTAGATCAGCATAATTAAAAAAAACAAGTTAAAACTAGAATAGTTATATTACGTTGGCCAAAAACCGCCCCCCAAAACTGCCATTTAAAAAACGATTAAAAAATAAAATAAAAATCGGCAAGCAAGCAAAATGCCATGTTTCGGTTTCAGAATGCTAATAAAAGAAAAGAGGCTAAAAGCACATCGCACCTCTGAAGACGACACTGTCGTGTAAGGGGCACAGTTAAGAGGCTGAGGAGCGGGGCTGGAAGGGGACCTCCAGACGTCACCCCCGATCCAAATCATCCTCTACGAATGCAGCGTCTCGACCCGGTATCAGACACCGGTCGAGAAGAAGCCCCAAGGGTTTCACAGGCCGGAACGGAGCGAGACACAAGGATGAAAAGCCGGGCTGGTTCAGCCACCTTGCAAAAGGCAGGGGGGCCAAAACATCAGTGTGTCAAGCAGGGGAAGAGGCTGCCCAGACAGGAGGTGGAAGCTGTATCCTTGGAGGTGTTTCACACCTGGCTAGACAAAGCCTTGGCTGGGATGATGTAGCTGGGGCTGGTCCTGCTTGGAGCAGGGGGCTGGACTAGACGTGACCTCCCTCACGTTGGATGGTTCAGCGTGGAGCGCGCTGGGCCGGGCCAGGCCACCCTCGGCTTTGTGGCTCCGGTTTCTCAGGGCGCTGGTGAAGCAGCCGCACGGCTGTGAGCGCTGCAGGCAAGCGTCCTAAAGCAAGGCACCCTCCAGCTCCCCGCTGCACGGGCGTGCAAACAGGGAGCGGCTCATGGGGCCTGCGCCCCTTACAAACACAGGCTCCAAAAAAGCCAGAAATGTGTCTATAAACTGCCCCCCCCCCTTGGCTGGGCAGGAACCTCTGTTACACGCACAGGTCCCACGCTTGTGCAGGGACCCCCCCGTTCCACACACACACACAGGTCTCATGGCTAGCCAGGGACCCCCATTACACACACACACACACACAGGTCCCACGCTTGTGCAGGAATCCTGTTACCCCCCAGACAGGTGTGAGGCCGGGGCAGGGCCGCGCGCGTTGCCACCCACCTCCGTTGATGGGCCCGGGGGCCACGAGCAGGCC
>NW_005841980.1:3106284-3138736 GCF_000455745.1 Alligator sinensis | reverse complement strand
CGCCGCCCCGCCCCCGCCACGAGGAGGGGGGCGGGGCTCCGCGCGGGCCACGCCCACCTCAGGGAGGGGAGAGAGCGAGCGCGCGCGTCCCCCCGGGGGCGGGGCGGGGCGAGCTGGAACTAGGTCGGCGTGGGGCGGGGCCAATGGGAGGAGGGGGCGGAGCCACAGCTGAGTGCAATGGGGTCAGGGTGCAGGCCTGTGGCTGCACTGAGGGCAGCCCATGCCTCCCACCCTGCAGCTCTGCCTTGTGCCCACCCCACGTACAAATATGAGGGGCACGCGCCCCCTCGCACCTTCCTTCCCCATAGTGGGCAAAACCCCCTCTTTTATTGTGACCCCACGCAGCATTGCACCCCCCAATTTGGGAGCCGCTGCTCTAGGATCCCACGCTGAGCTGCGTAGGGAGAAGACGGGCGCGAAGAATGAAATGCACAACCACGTCTCCCGTGTGCAGGAGGAAGGAAGGGCCAGGTGGGGAAATGAAGAGTAATTGAACCGACTGCAAGTAGAGCAGGAACTTAAATAGACGCGATACAATGACCGTCCTTGGAGTTTTGCCACCGCTGCTTGGGTTGCTTTCTTTTTGTTTGGAATAAAAGTAGGAAAGCGCACAAATACCCAAATGTTACAGGATTAAACAAATACATATTCATCTCATTACGTCCTGTACAGGCAGGGGTTGGGGAGTGAGCATGTCTTCATTTCCTTGACAAAACAGGAGTTACAGGGATTTGAGGCTGGTTGTGGCCTCAGGAACAGTTAAAAGTAACGACAGCAACAACAACAAAAAACAACTCAGATCTTGCAAAGGCAAAGTCTCTCAAATTCATGTCTTCTAGAGAAAACAAGTAATCTAGTATTTCAGTCCTCACTGGGCCTTTGTGGAGGATGCTTTCTGAATTCCCCCACCAATAATTGCAGTGCTGTTCTTCTGAGATATGCAGTCCCTGATGATTTTACCAGCAGCTGTGGAAAGCCCTATGATAAGCAAAGTGATTAACCTTTAGTATTCTGGTTAAATGGTTCCTCTTTTTAAGTTTTGCAGCCTATCTGGTTCTGATTCACATGGTTGCACAAGCACACGTGATAGCAAGGAGAAAGCCCCTCTCTTTGTTTCCTCCACCTGTAACCGCTGGGTCATACGCAGTCCTTGGCTTTGTCCATGTAGCTCCCGGGGAAGGCAGTGGGCATCACACGCATGCCTCTGAGGCCAGAGCTGGCCCAGCAGGCCCCTGACGACATGTAACTTGTGGATCTGTGAAATCCTCTGAGAGGCTGTTTATGAAAAGCTCTATAGAAATGTCAATACAATACAGGAAACGTTTCTAAAGCAGCAGCTGAATGTTCTGCTTTGCATCATATTTTTTCCTCCTCTGCTTGGGAAATGCTGGGTGAAAAACCGCAATGATTTCACTAATGGCCTCTGAGCATTTTACAAAACCCTCCATCCTGCCCTCCCTGAGAGGAGGCCGCAAGGCGGCAGCAATGACAAATGCTCACAGTTTGATAGCGTCCCTCGCCAAAACCGTTCCAGAGCCCTTGCGCCTGGAGTGCGGATGGGAAGTGAAATGTTATGGGCCAACAACTCTGTGGTGATCAAAGCAAACTCAGAGCGGGAGCATCCCTGCCAAAATGCCCTTTCCCCATAGCATAGCTCACAGCTCTGCACGGCTTAGGCACCCACGGTTGGGCAAGAGGGGGGCCAGGGGCTGGCTCATCTCACCTGCAGTCCAGGGGAGTGTACCAGGCCATCTCAGTGTGTATCCCTGCTTTGCAGAGGCACAAAAATCAGTGGGCTGTCAAGAGAGCTCCAACCCCATGGCTGTGTCCCTAACCTGCTTCCTTCACCCCAGTGATTCTCTAGCAGGGTCCCGTGACAACCGGGGGTGCATTGAGATCCTTTCAAGGGTGTTGCAGAGTGCCACACAATGCTAGCAGCATGAGTGTGCTAATGGGATTCCCACGATAAACCCAGAGGAATCCATAGTGCTAAAAACATTCTGACCTGTTGTGATCTTTCTGCATACTTTGCAACAGAAATACTCCCCTAATATTTTTACGTAATAAAATAAAAACTCACGAAAACTAAGAGCTGGCATTTTCCAACAGGTGCCTGGAGTCTAACAAGGCTGACAACCCCTGCTCCACCCTGTCCTGTCCCCTGCACAGTGGGGTATTGCTGAGACAGCCCAGGGCTGATGGGGCCAGCTGCCTGCCTGGGTGCAGCAGCAAGCTCCTCTGTGCGCAGGGGAGTCCCAGACCGCCTCTTACAGCTGCTCAGCAGCCCCTTTGTGTTGGGCTAGCTGGCAGAAATGTGCTGCAAAGGAAATGCTGCAGAGGGACAAATAGCTTTCTATGAGGAGCAAGGTCTGCAGGAGCGAGCACTGGGTGGCTCTCAGGAAATGGTGGTGGGTTCTCCTGGTTCATGATGGGTGGTGCTGAGCCAGCTACTTCCCTTCCTCACCTCAGTTTTCTCAGCTGTAAAGTGGAGCTAATCTCCCCCCAGGGGTGCTGCAAGGTGTGCTTGGTAGGCATTTGTGTAGTGCTATGGTAACAGCACTGAATGGTCAAGCTGCTATTACTGCTCCCTTTTTCCTGAGAATCTCCAAACACTGCGCAAGCACCTGTAAAACTCCCCAATGCCCTGAAATATGGTTTCTATTTTATACATGGGCATATTTCTCCCAGTCCATTGCTCTACACTGTGTTGCCTATTTCGAAGGGACCTCCTTTCTCACCCTCGCCCTCTCATCTTTCCTAGGTGTTGTGTCCCCTAGTTCACACCTCCCAGGTCAAGAGTCCCTGGATGCAGCAGCTCTCTGGCCTTGCGCCTGGACGGCACCGATCTGCTCAATGGAAGACTACACGTGTCTAGAGGAGCTAATCTTCCCGCCCCCAGCGCGAGCAGCCAAGTTCTCTTCTCACACTTTGCTTTTCATGGTACAAATATGTTTCCTTTCCCAAAGCTTCCCCCTATCCACCCTCCTCATTCAGTCTCGGGTGCCTTCCTCTGTCCCACAGGTTTCCAGCCTCATGTCTCAGCAGCCCTGGTCCTTTCCCGTCCTGTGCAGTGTTGGAGTCAGAGCTCCACCTTGAGGAGATTTAGGAGAAAAAACCCATTTTCTCACCTCTTTCTCCAAGTGTTGCTCAGGCCCCCTTGGAAAACAGCTGGACAGGGGGAGGATTCACTGGGTTGGGTGCCGGCTTGAGAATCTCTCGACCCTCAGGTCAGGATTGCTGGCGTCTGATGTAGAGGCGGTGGGTCTGGGACCCTGGGGAAGGGCACCTCAGGGCCCGCTCTGACTCCTGCCTGTTGATCTCAGCACATCACCAGGTTTGAAGGAACACATTCATATATCTCTGCAGCTGGATAAAAGCTATCCGAGTCACAGCCTTCTGGGGCCTGAGCCACCGCAGGGACAGGAACTGCAGAAGTGGGGTCCATTTCAGTGGATTTTGACTAGGCAAAAAATCCCCAAACCTCCAGTAAGGAACCTCCTCCCTCTTCCTTAGGTTTTAGCTTGTATTCTGGGGCCCGGTGGGATTAGGTAACCATACTTATCCAAAATGCATTTGGTTTTATCCAAAGATCTCACGAGAAAACACGTATATTTTAACCTGGGATGGAAATGCCAGCGCCAGCACAGCTGCTTCCTGGCTGCAAGAAGGAAATGCAAAGGGGCCCCACAAAAAAGGTGAAACCAAAGCATGTTCACTGATCTGAGTTGGATCTCAAGATAGCCTAGATTCATGCTTGAGTTCTGTGTAAAGATCAGAGTCGCTGGGACTTACCGAGAATCAACACCTCAGTATCTGGTGCTGGGTGGCCTCAGGCATGACAGGCAGCAGGTGCAAGTTATAACTTTATTTAATCTTTCACATTCAGATATTACAACAAAACTCTTAATGGCAAAGTATAACAAGTACTATACGAGGAGAAGAAAGAAAGAAGTGTTTTAACTGGTTTGATATATAACCATGAACTTCCAGAGATAGGACTCAAATACAGTGGGCTGTAAAACCCATGTATGCTTCTAGGTAACAGCGACACTCACAAACACACAAACACTTTCTCACACTCACAACACCCACTTATCCTCACACACAACACACTTATTCACTCATGCAGAACCCCTAATATCCTACTTTTATCAAAGTCCAGTTCACCAAAACATTCAATGCTGCTGGGGCAACAACTGGTACCAGTTTAAAATGTTGCCATATAAATGAAGTATTACTGGATACACAGGTCTGATGCATGTTCAGGGTATGAGCATGTGTATGCACAGGCAGAGAATTTATGACCACTTGGAATCAAATCCTTTACTTTCATAAAGGAGGAGTGGTTTTTATCAGTATCAATGAGTGGCAAAGAAAAAGGAAACTGTGGGTATATGAAGTACGGTCATTTTTAAGGGACGATGGCAAGTAGGTGCAGTGACAAAAAAAGTGAGGGTGAGGTTATAACCCAGTAGGTACAGAAATTAGCAGGGACTATACAACCTGAACTATAATCCTGTGACTGTCAAAAACCCAAATAGTATTGGACACCAGAGCCAAAAAAACGGACAGACCAGCCTCATGTCATTGGTTGTCCTGATCTGCGCCAAATAAAAAATGAAAGAAATAATAGAAAAGTGGATTTGTAAAACTCTGGAAGGTTTAATACTCACTGAGGTGGCCACAACACTGAAAAGGACATCACGTTATGAAACTAGAATTTGAATCTTGCTTGAATGGTTGTAAAAGACCAAGAATACAATTGACTATGACTGTCCAGATTCATGCATTACGTTCATGCTTCATTAGAGGGCACGTCTGCACAGCACACGGTACATGCTCATATTATGGGTGCATTATTCATATCTTTCTCTTGCTGGAGATGCAATAGGATTGGATTTTTTCCCCCCAGTCAAGATGGTACAAACTATAGGCAACAAAGAAAACCTCTGTCCATGTTGAATGACTGCAACAATAAAAATTAAATATTACTCCAGCTCCTCACCACTGAAATTCAGAGACTCATCCAGGTCACCTCTGACAACGGACTTTAATACCGTAACCTTTCCACAGGCTGGTATCTGCACACCAGTTATAGCGTGAGTGCATGTTCTGAATGCTGAGACACTGCTCAGCAGTGCAAGCTCACTGCCTGTGAAGGGAAATAATGCGTTTCAAACCCATGCGTTCACACTGGTGAGTGGAGCTGCATTAGGACCTTGTTTAAACAAGGCTACATTTCAGCCATCCCATACACAAAGCTGTGAGGCCTTCTGCAGAGTGTGTTACTTGCTGTTTTATGTATAGACAAAGGCAGGCTGCTATGGAGGATGCCTGCCCTGGAGAGAGCGGGCTACATTCAGCTTGGTTTTTTGCTTGCCCTGAAGCAGATATAAGACCTCAGCAGTGCAAAGCAGGCATAACCTCCCCTCTGCCAAGGGGCCAGTGAAAAATAGCCGCACGTGGGCAGAGGAGAACTGATATTACACAGAGCAGACACTGAGTGCATCCACAAGGCACGGGCCAATGCAGGAAAGGTATGGGCAATGAGGGACAGGCTTGGAAATTCAGAAAGCCTTCTTAGGGAAGAAACAGAGTCTGGAAAAAACGTGTCTGGCACAACAACAACAACAAAGCCCCAACCCCGCCTTATTCTATACAAAGAAGCCTGGCCCGCAAGCAGAGTTCCTTGGGTGCTGAGATGCCAGTGAGATAGGGAGCTTCTGGCAGGGAGGGGGATGAGGGATCAGAGATGCTGGAGGGAAGCTCACAAGCTGCTCAAACCAGCCTCTTCAGAAGGAGCCTCTGATGTGCCTGTATGCATTAGGAGCAGAGAAAAGGCAGGTGGAGAACGGCAGGGAACCAGAACCAACACATGTCCCAAAGGACCTGCAGAGAGATTCCCCAGATCTTCATTCACGTGGTTTTGCATATACAGAAAGCCACTGAAGCAGCTCTTAAAGAACATAGGGGTACTGCTACCCAGCCTCATGGCTGACCCGCAAAGCTTACCGGGATGAGAGACTGGCACACATCAGAGGCTCTGCCATGACATAGGAGCTGCAGAGGAGCCTGGCAGAAGGGGTGTTGCCTGCTGGAGTAGTGGCTGCCTAAAGTGGGGCTCACAGATAGGGAGCAAGCTTGTCTGTCCAGGCTTATAGTGCTTACCGATCCCCGCGCACATGCCTCTCTCTTCCACTTGTGCAGCAATGCCAGCAAATGAAGTGCTGCAAGGAAAGGAGCCTTGTCTTTCCGCTTGGTCTCCCCCATTGTTTGCAAAGCACTTGCAGCAGTTTGCATATAAACGCCTTGCTCCTTGCCAGCTTGATCCTTTTCCTTCCAGCAAACACTGATTTTCTCCCTCTACCTTGAAGAGCCAGCTGAGATTTACATGGCTTTGTCATTTATTTTCTTATCTGAGCAACAAGTGATCTCAGCACAGCCCTGGGGAAAGGCTGCTTAGCTCCCTGCTGCCAGCACAGAGAGGATAAACCTCTGCTTTTTCACAGGGTCTTCAATAATACTTCATCTGGAGGACTTCAGCTACTGGCTGCTGCCTATCTCCAGGCCCGTTGCTTTAAGATGGCAAAAATAACCCACCTGGTAAGACACTCAAAGCAGGCCTGGGCATTATTCCCAGAGGAATGCTGGGATGGGATGGACCTGGGGAGAAGGGATGGCATGGGTAGGTATCCCCTGGGAGGCTGGGATCTGCCCAGCTGCCTCTGGGAAATGGCCTGCTTTTGCTGCTGGTTGGGGTTTCTTCCCTTTGATCCTGCCCCCTTCCTCAGTGGCTGATGTGGGGAGGAGAGGCAGAAAAGACAGTCCAAGGAAAACAATTTCATATACCCACAGGCCGCATGTCAGGATGGAGACGGTTCTATTAATATCTGACCTGAACCATGGCTTATGGAGTGGAGTCCTGTCTGCATGGAGCCGGGATGCAAAGAGAAGGGCTACAGTGCTTGGGAGGGACACCTGCTTGTCTGACCCAGACAGATCTCGTTGCACCCACTGCTCAGGGGTCCCCCCCGCAAGGCAGCAACTTGAGTCACGGCATCAGTCGTTGTCCAAAGGGGTCTCTCCTTCTCTCCCTGTTCTCTGCGTGGGTTTCCTGCTGGGGTTCCTTCTAGCTCGAAGGGGAAGCTTGAGGGGGAAGCTCCGTATGGCAGTGGCGATGCAGCAGGGGGTGTGGAAGGTGGGTCTCGGCATGGCATCTTTGCTGCCCATGCCCGTCAGTACTGCTCTGAGAAGAAGGATGCCTGGAGGGCGGAGGGGCTGGCCCCCTCCCCGGGGGGGGTGCAGCTGCCATCCTCCGAGTGTTCTGACAGCTCCCCATATTCACTGTTGTAAAAAGTCTGGCCTCTGACCTGGGACTGACATGATGGCCGAGCCCTGCCCCTCAGGTCCGACTGTTCCTCTGCCAGCTCTATGTTCCAACCGGGCCCTTTACTGCTGCAAGGGGGAGAGAGGTGCAGAGAATCAGTCGCAAGCAGCCCCCAAGAGCCCCCATCACTCTCTGCAAGGCTTCCCTGCAACAGGGAGACTCCCCTGAAGAGCTGCCAAGGCAGGAACGGGAGAGAGAGACTTGCTTGGTGTGTCCACACCCCACATGCTAACACCTAGTGCCTCCAACAGGCTGGGGATGCTTGCCAACAGCCCATGCCAGCAAGCTAACAGCCGGGGGGGCCCTGAGGAGTTAATCCCCAGCATGCTAATAGAAAGCACATCCAAGCTACTAGGAAGAAGCAAGCTAGCAACCAGTGCTGATACCGAGTGTGCCGACAGTCTGTCCAAGCAAGCTGAACCTGGGTCTGCTAACAGCCTGAGCATGACACAGTATAGCCCAGAGTGGTAACAGCCCGGTCACCTAGGGCACAAACACACTGTGCACCCAGATTTAAATCCTGAACCCAGCACCAGGCCTGACACTTGGGGGTGTGCGTGTGTGCGAACGGTTCTCCCAGGGCCACTTGCTGGCAGCTATTTCAGCTCAGTGGTTGTACTGGTCTCTATAGAGCCCTGCACAGTGGCTGGTGCAGCTGCATTTGTGCTCTAAGAGAGCACCTGGGAAGACAATCAGGTAGAGACAAGTAACAAGGAAGACAGCCCTTGTCCCATCGTGGTCACAGCTGAGGTGTCAGACGGGATGCAATTGGTGGCTGAGACAGACAGACAGGTGGGAAGAGAGGGAAGACAAAGGCACAACACAAAGTTTTGCAGGAAAACAGAAACCTCAGCTCCCCCCTGTCTAAGGCCACTGGGCAGCTAATGACAGAGGAAGGCTTCAAGGATATATTCAGGAAGAGGAGTGCCTCTGGGAAGTCTGGCAGGAGATCTTCCCCGGTGCAGTTGTGGCCTGGAAGGAAATGTGCTGATGCTTGAGGGATGAGTGAACAGGCAACGATCAAAGCTGGTGTGTCCCTGAGAGCAGGCTGACGTGTTAGCATGTCTGGAGGACAGGCTGGGGCTAAATGCCCAAGGGTCTAAAAGGCAAGGCAAGGATGCTGAGTCCAAGGTGATGGAGGAGGGTACACAGCTGCAGACTCAGGGGCTGGGTTTTGCCAGAGCAAACTTATGTGTAGCTCATGCAAGGCCTCTCTGCCCTCCTCCTGCCCCAATGGCAGCATGTCCCAGCGGGACCATTCTGACACACCCTGCACACATGCTCTAAACCCAGAAGTGCATTGTGCTGTTGTTCTGGGTTGACCCTCTGCAGCTGCTCTCGTGACCTCACTCTTTGGATCCTGGAGAGTCTTTATTGGAACATTTCCCAGTTTAGAGAGTGTGGGTGGGAGCAGATGGGCAGGGCAAGCTGGAGGCCGTGCCAGTCAGGTTGCATACCTGCATGGGGCAGACCTGTCCTCCACCCTCTAACACAAGGCACTGGCCTTTGGAGAGAGAAGGGATATTCTGGGAAGGTGAGAAGTGGATGTGGTCTCAGTCTCAACTTCTGGATATTGGAAACTAGCCATAATATAGAATGGGAAGGGATACAGAAAGGGCCTGGCCCTGGAATAGCAGGAGGTGGTATAGGATTTTACCACTTTCTAATGCTTATTCCTTTTGCTCCTGCAAAAGCAGTGTGCCCACTCAGGCCTCTCCTGGCAAAGGGCTCCAGGAATGCAGCTGCTAGGAGCAAGGCTATGGGGAGGCAACCAAGAGAAGCACTGCTCCCTGCATAAAGCAGGCAGCAGAACTCAGCCAAGGGGGTCCAAGTAGGAGATACCTGCATCCACCTTCTTTTCTGTGTCGGTTTTCTATCCTCTCAAATTCCTCAGAGGCCAGAACCATCCCACTGTCCGTTTGATTGTCCTGGGTGGAAGCAAGGGAGCATTATCAGTACCAGCCCTACCAAGTGGTCCTTCCACTCCTGCTGGCATCGTGGGGTGGAAAGCATCATTCATGAAAGCACACACCAGAGCTATCTGCTAGAGAGGTGGCAGCGCTGAGGGAGGTGGGAGACGTTTTTGCCAGGGGATGCTGTGGTTTCAGTGGGCCTCAGCTTTCAGAAGCAGCCTCTGGAAGTCACATTTTCAAATGCAGGGTGTGTGTGTGTACTTTAGGCGACTGGTTTTGAACATTCGCTTCCTTTCCCTGAAGGTACAACCTGTCCCAGCAAACAGTGTGGTACCCAGCATTTTTATGACAAGGCCCCTCAGTAGCTGGGGAATTAATTTTTGAAACTGTGGGAAAATGGAAGTTAATGTAATTTCTAAGCTATCTATTCAACACTCAGACAGGCCAGCGATGGCTCTACAGAAATGCTGTACATGACGGTGACAAACATGCAGGAGCTGGACCGGGTAGTACAGAGATGAACAGATAGACCGCATATGGGTAACAACTCTTCCTCTGTCTATCTCACAGTGAATGGGCCAGAAAATAATGCGCTTCCCTCACTTGCCCTTGTCCCCCAGGCTGCGCTCACCGGATGTGCTTTATACATGGTGTGCATCATGGGGAACTCCTCAAATGTCTTTATTCTGGACGGACACCTTATCTGATTCCCCCCAGTCAGGCAGCCGGGGAATGACACGCAGTTGTAGTATCTGTCAACAGAAACAGGCAGCACATGAGAAAACGAATAAGCCACTCTCTAGATTCATGCTCTGCGAAAGGTCACCGGTCTTGGGCTCCCCTCAAAGAGCTTATCTTGGTGAGCAGGCAACTCTCACAGGCATTCGGGGGGCTCTGGCAGTTTCTAGACACCTCAGGACCCCAGTGCTGTGTGCTAACCTTCTTCTTTTAACACAGTGGCATGGAGGCCTGGGGTGTACTTGGTAGCCGTGTTGGTCTGAGACAAGAAGACATACAAAAACCTAGAACTCTTGGGTCCAAAATGATACCTTTTATTAGACCAAAACTGGGAAATCGGCTGGACACTTTTCTTGCGATTTCCCAGTTGGTCTAATAATGGGTATCGTTTTGGAACCAAGAGTTGTAGTTTTTTTGTATGGAGGCCTGGGGCACTGCTCCTCCGGTGACGGAGAAGCACCCATCAGGGAGGGAGGCAACCGGGCAGGCACTCCAGTCACCAAAAGCTTTCCGTCATCCTACACACCTTGGCTATTCAGCTCCTTAGCCATCTCCTAGAGCTTAGCCACCAGAGATACTGTGGGTCTGTGGTGAGAGAGACACTGGATAAGAGAGGAAATTTTCCATGCATCAATAGTGTCCAAACCCTGCCCTCTGATCATGGAACAGCCTCCCAAGGGTTGAGGCACAGGACCCATCTCTTGAGTCACTTAAAAGTGGACAAAAGAAGGCACCTGATGGATTGGCAGAGACAAACTAGACAGGTAGTTCCCTGGCATAGGAATCCAGGGTCTAGAGTGCATTGCTGGTGGTGGGAGGTCGATGCAGATGATCTGCTCAGGCGTGAGGCCTCTTGCTGGTCACCAGGAACACAATGAGGAAGCTCTGCCTCCCAGCACCGGACTCAGATCTGCTTAAAGGGCATCCCCAAAGCTTAGCTCTATGGAGATTTTCCAAAGGGCACCATTATGGGATCAGCTCCTGGCAGGGTTCTTTCTCCAGGAAGAGCACACACCAACTGCTGAAACGTCCTTAGCCTGACGAAGGGTTTTTGAACCCAAAAGCTTGCTTAATAATTCTTTTCCAACTATTTGGGTTGGTCTAATAAAAGACATCAGATTCACCCAAGGAACCTTGTTCTTCCACCAAGACACTTCCCAGGAGGCACCAGGGACTCACCTTGCTGCTAAACTGTGGCAGCGTATCCTCATGTCAAACTCCTCTTCGTCAGAGTTCTGCTGGGCAGAGGAAGGCACCTGGGAGAAGCCGTCGTCCTCCGAGCTCTGCGAGTCATTCAGTGGGATGTAATCCTTCCCTTCCTGGTGGGAGAGAACACAGGTGAGGAGGTGCATGGAAAACACCAGGAGCAGGCAGGCCAAAACCATCTCCCTTGAGCCCAGTGAGGGAGGAGGCTGGGTGTGTTACGGGGGCTGTGAGTATGTGCTGATGTGTGTGCATTGGAGGAACAGCAAGGAGAAAGAAAGTAGCTAGTCCCCTATCTTGGAAAGGATGCAGCTCCTCAGCTTTTCTCTTGGGGGGATGTTGGTAGAAAGCAGGTGCAGCACTCATTCTGCTGACATTTACCCCAGGGTTCGCTGTTAGCCCCTTTGCAGCCTGTAGGCCACAATGGACACTATGTACAGTGCACAGAAACCAACCCCCTGCCCATACTGGGGATGTCTTGTGCATCGGATGTGCTGCTGTACTGTGCTGACTTCTGGCCAGCACCTGCAGTGTGTTATGCCTGCTGTGCCCCTGATACACCAATGGGACATCAGCATTTGGAAGGCCTGCAGCTGTACCTGGGATGCATTTGCCCTGGGGCACAGCAGCGAAAGGGTTAATTTTGAAGCATGAACAAGGAAACTACAAACCAGAGCTGCACGTTCACTGCATGGCAAATCAGATCTGATCAACTACTGCATGGCAGTAATTAGGAGCATGTGTAGATACATCTGTATATCACCATTAATGGTTAATAGGATAATTGGTTGGTCTGCGTGTCCATGACATTCAAATTTGGAGATACAGTTTCAAAAAGCCTTGCTAATGCCTGGTATTCATTATTGGTGCCTGGTAGAGGCAGGGACTTGCCAGGAGGTAAAGGCAGCTTAAAAACTCCGTAACGTGGAGGCAACTGAGAAAGAACAAGAAGTTGGCTATACTCCCAGCAAGCAGCTAGCAATGCTGTGCTGGGGACTACAGTGAAACATGCATGTCACAGAGTGATACAGATAACAACTGCGTGAGTCTGAACCTCAGCACGTGTCCCTCCGTGTATTTCCCATGTTGCTATACAGATTTACCATCTGTTCATCTGTCCACACATGCACATGCATGCACACACAAACACACACACGCATGGTGTCAGAGGAGGTTGTAGGCGAGAGGTGAATAACTAGTAGTGCAAGGAAGAAAGGGCTGCTTGAAGGAACCGGGCCCAGCACTGTGCTGGGCTGTGACGGTTTGTGAGAGCCTCACCTGCTGGACGTTCTCCTGTAGAAGATCCCCCAAGATCTCCACCAGGTCTGAGAATGTGGGTCTCTCCTTGGGGTCCCCATTCCAGCAGCTCAACATGATGCGGTAACTGCCAAGAGGAAACAATGCTCACTTTTCATAAAACTCGCCCTTCTCAGGCAGCCTGTGGTCCTCAGCTGAATGCAAGGGCTGCTTAGACAGGTGGTGACAGCCCAGTGATGGAGCGAATGATATCTCTCGGGTGAATACCTAGCCGTCTACAACACCATCCCGATTTGGCTACCATGGATGGAAGGAAGCCTGAAGTCAAGCTGTCCTAAGCATCTCTGACTCAGGCATCCTTTTAGGTTTATTTGTCTTCAACTTCTTCCCTGGAGATGATGCTTTCTGGGGCACAGGCTAAAGAGTTGCAAATACATTGTTTGAAAGAGAAAGGGCATCTATCCAGCATGGGTGACCTTCCCTCAGCCTTCTTGGCTCTGTGGTTTGAGTCGGAAGCGTCCCACTCACATTTCTGCCGTGGCGTATTCAGGAGCTCTCATCCTGGTACCATCCTTGAGTCTCTGGCAGAACTCCTCATTGATCTGGACTCCAGGGTAAGGGGAGGCACCTAGAGAGGAAAATTCAAAGATGATAAGGAATAGGGAAAATGAAATCTGCAGAACACCTACATCTTGTCCTCACCCAACCCCACCTCCCAAAACCCCAGAAGAGGCAGGTATGATGCTGCTTCACTCTCCATCCACTTCCTTTACACTCTGTCTCACACTGGAAGGTGCAGTCTTTCTTTTTCCACCTCTCCTTCAGATGTACTGCTGAAAAGGCCACCTGTCCTGTATGGCCTGCCTGCCGAGCCTGCTCTGTGGAAGATCTCCCTCGGAAGTGCATGGTACCCTCCCATCTCAGCACTGACCTAGAGAAAAGATCTCCCAGAGCAGGACTCCAAAGGACCAGACGTCACTCTGGGTGGTGTAGACCTTGTCAAAGATGCTTTCTGGAGCCATCCACTTCAAGGGAAGGCGAGCCTGTGGGACAGAGACATGCCATAGGAATACGGTCATCCTTGCAACCTGGAACAGAGCTATGGGTACCAGTGTGAGAAATGAGACCCAGAACAGCTCCCCCACCCCAGACTTTCATGGGCAGAAGGGATAAGGATGGATGTCAGCTAAGGGAGAAGGAACATCCATGCATCAGAATGTTACATCCCTGTTCTGTGGCGATAGCTGTAAATATATCAATCACTAAGTATCATGTTCCCACTGAGGGACAGATCACTTAAGTTTTCTCTTGCCCAGTCATCTCTTTCTGTTCCTCCTTTGTATTTACCACCCACAGGATAGCCCCAGGCCCAATCCAGATGTGCATAAGCTGAGACCCTCTACTCACGCTGCCCTTCCTGACATAGTCGGGGTCCTTGTAGATGTCCCGGGCTAGACCGAAGTCGCAGATCTTCACCACGTTGTTCTCTGACAGCAAGATGTTGCGCGCTGCTAGATCTCTGTGGATGCACTAGGGGAGAATAGGAAGAGAGGGGCAAGATCAGAATGAGTGGCGTTTGTGCAGGATCAGCCAAGGGAGGCAGAGAAACTGCTGCATCTCCCCCTCACTTCGCTTGTAGCCATGAAAGCAGGGAACCTGCCCCTAGAAACTCTTTCACTTCTGGACACCTGCGGTCAACTCCAGGGGGCTCACAAGGAAGAAGCAGACCTCCCAAGAGCAAATGAATATGCATCATGCTCAGGGCACTTGAGGCAGAATCAGAACAAATATGAAACCCAAAGCAGAATCAAATGATTCCTGCTTCCCCCTTTCTGGAAACCAGAGCATTCTGGTTTGGGGGTTTTGGCAAGAGGGGAAAGATAAAAATTCAAAAGAAGATTGGTTGTATGATTAAGGGACAGGGCAGGGCTCAGGAAATCAGCTGTCTTCCCAACTTGGCCACAGATTTCCCACGAGGTCAGGGCAAGTCCTTTCGTTTCTCTCAGTGCAAGCTTCCCATCTATAAAATGGCGATGGTAATAGTTCCTTCCAGTGCAACGGTTTCATGAGGATATATCAATACAGACAGAAAAATGCCATTGCCATTTTAGAGATGGAGAGCAGACACAGAGATGTGTACTCACACACACACACACACACACACACACACACACACACACACTCTGTCTCTCTCTCATATCTTCATTTCTATTATATGGATATCTTGAAAGACCTATCAAGACAGAGAGATATAAAACAGAATCAGGATACATAAAGCAAGCTCACCTTTCTAGATGCTAGGAACTCCATGCCCCGTGCCACCTGGAAGCTGTAGCAGATCAGGTCTTCCATAGTTAAAGGACTTTGCCACAAATCATCCACTGTCCCAGAAGTGAAAGAAAAAAATCGTTATCTTCCCTGGCTGATAGACTTCACCTTCCACCCCAGCTTGCCTCCAGAACTGCTGGATGAGCTCAGTACCTCGGCAAACTACCAGGATGTTTAATGGAGCCTATTTCTTAAGAGGACCAGCTATAGTCTAGAACAGTGAGTCTCAACTGGGGTGCCTCAAGATCCTTTCAGGAGTGCTGTAGGGTGCCATGCAGTGGTAGCATGGCTAGGTGTGCAAACATAATTCACAAGATAAGCTCATAGACTTCAAATAGGAATCCAGAGTGTTAAAAACATTCTGCCCTGTTGTGATTTTTCTGACTTCTTTGCAACAGAAGAATTGCTCTACTATATTTCTGTAGCCAAAAAATGAGTGAAAACTAAGAGCTGGTATTTTTTGAGACTCCTAAGGGGTGCCCGAGTTTACTCAAGAGAGCTTTGAGTCTAAAAATGATGAGAATCATGTGTCCAGCGTTTTCCCTGCGACCACTTCAGACGATGAAGTGTTCACTAAGGAAGGCTGGTCAAGTCAAGGAAGAAGCCTCCTGCAGCTGATGCTTTTCAATCAGGATTGACAGAGCCTGTGCCAATCCACAGAGCTTGGGGGAGAGGGTGCTTTCAGAGGAACCACTGATTACTACAGTTGCTTGTTAGTATTGAGTAGGATCTGAGGTCCTGACAGATTAGGGCCCCATTGCACCAGACACTATTCATGCATAAAAAGCTGCTGCTGGCTCAAAGAATGCACGATCTGGGTTTATTAATAGAGAGAAAAGATGGGTACAACAAACTAACAAGAACACATGACCACAAACAGTTAGAGGGAGGAAGGAGTGGGCACCATCTCTCTTTCTGGGACTTCTCTGTATCTTTGCTCACATGAGGAGGAGGAAGATGCATGGGCTGGCATCACATGGGGAGAGGAACTTACTGTGTAACCACAAGGAAGTCACTGGTCCCCCATGTGACTTGGTCACCCCAGTTAGGAACCTGAACAAAGCATCTGGTCAGGAGATCTGGGCTCTGTTCCCAGCTCTGCTCTCTGCCCCCAGGAGGGACATTCTCATCTTCCTCTTTCTCAGTTTCCCCATTTGCACACTGGGAACGACGCTGTGAAGCTTTTGAGAGCTCCAGGTGGGAAGCTCTTTGTCAGTAAGAGCTTAAGGATTATTCTGCATCTTAAACAAGTTGCCAAGCTTGTTCAGAGACAGCACTAATCACAGCATACTGAGCTTGGTAACCTCAGAGCACACGCTATCACAAGAGGCCACAGGATTCCAGCTAAGGCAAGGAAAGCAGTCAAACCAACATCACTGGAGATCCCTGTCCCTGTTAGTCAGGGCTCCTTGCTGCACCTTGACAGATACCCTAATGATTCAGTGGTAATTAAACATGGCGCTAATTTAATGGGATGAAACAGGCAGCAAATGGTGAAGGCCAGGGCTGATTACTCACCTTCCTGTATTGGCTGTGCTGTCTGGCTCTTGCTCATCAGAAGCCTGCTGAAGATTGCACTGTCGCTGGTACCCGAGCGACTCCTCCTGTCTGCTCTCACGGCTTCGACAATGGACTGGACCTGGATGCGCTGTCTGGGTGATTTCTCCTTTAAAGCAAACAGCTCAGCGTAAGATGCACAGCAGAGATTTCGTCACCACATTTTGTACCCTACGCTTCCCAGCTCTGGTCTGCCAAAGGGACCCCACCCTGGCCTGGAAGCACCAATCCCCCCTTGGGCAGCAAGTGATGCACACTCTGCATTCACCCATCTGGCAGCACCATCACAGGGAACAGGCACATGCCTAGCCGTGAGGCTTCATTGCATCTGACCATCAGACCCAGGCTTGCTCCAAGCCATCTGCACGCTTCTTCCTTCCCTAACCATGGGGAAAGGTCTGCCAACACCCTGCAAGGTAAGACAGGCCACGCACCCTGTAAGGACTGAATCCTTCTCGTTTGGTTCGCAGGTAGTTGGAGAGGTTTCCATATTTGCAAAACTCCACAATCACCATGAGGGGGCCTCGAGAGAAGAAACAAAGGTGTCAGCAGTTTCCTGGACGGGGAGCTAAATCTGCCCTGACTTCCTCCATGCGTAATTCCATTCTGCTCAGCAGACACGCCATCACATGCGCTCCCAGACGTGTACCAATGCATCCCAACACTCACGCTCCTCTGCTGTCGCACTCACAGGGGA
The DNA here is from genome assembly GCF_000455745.1 of Alligator sinensis. NCBI lineage: Eukaryota > Metazoa > Chordata > Crocodylia > Alligatoridae > Alligator > Alligator sinensis. The sequence goes on along the minus strand of NW_005841980.1, from coordinate 3,121,656 downwards.
AATGATGCACTGTATGAGGCGGAAGAACTCTGGACTCACTTCCCAGCCAGCTGTCCCAGTGCCGGTGGATATTTACCATTGGGTTTAGTGCAGGCGCCCAGCAGGTTAACAACATTGAGGTGGTTTCCAATGTGAATGAGGATCTTCAGCTCGGACATCAGTGCCTTGTGCTCACTTGCAGTAGCTCCCTCTGGAAAAATACACACCAGATTATGGATCCCCTTGGATTAAAGTGTCTTCCTCCACCCTTGTTTTCCCCAAGGCCCTATCCCCAGTAACCTCAAAACAACGTCGGCCCAAATCATAATTGTGTCAAACATGGTTCCTGTTAGCAAGGCTGTAGCACCAGTGTAGACGAAGTCTTACTACCTTGGCTTATAAAAATACGACAGGTAGACTCCTCCACCCCGCCCAGCTGTATCGCTAGTCTAAGTTATGGTAGGTCAGCCTACTGCTGTTGAAAACTGCAGCCAAAGCTAACGCAACCTGCACCAACAAACTGTTGCTAGTGGTAGCTGGAAGTGTTTAAATCCACTTGGTAGAGGGACAAATTACCAAGTCAGGTCTGCATACACGTGTCCACGCATTTCTAACCTGGCCTATTGACTTCTTGGACTGAGATAATGAGCCATAAACCTTTTGAAGGAAAACCAGAAACAAAATAAATTTGGGTTTTTCAGAGCCTGGCTGTAGACAGCTACAATGGGGTTAGAGTCTCTGACTTGGTTCAGACTCAGAAGTTTATTCTTTAATTCATTTCCTATATTAACCACATTGTTTGAGTAACTCTTTGTCCCTAGAGTTTTTCTCTAGAGAATGCAAGCGGCGGCAGTGATTGCTCTTCAATAGTTATTTATGCTCCAGGTGTTGTGTTGTTGCTCCATGACTCAGCTACACTCATGCACTGAGATGCATCTCTTTTTTGGTGAGCATTTTCTGCTTCTTCCTCCTGTTTTAAGCAGATCTAAGGCTTGCTATTCAGAGCAGTTTGGCCACAGAAATTCTCCCTGCTTGGAGTGGGGCAGGGAAGGGCCTTTCCAAAGAGAGTCTGACGTGTTGGAAGAGAGCTAATGTTAGTGCCTGGTGAGGAATTGCAATCAATGTTCGCACAGTCTTGCTTTCAAACAGGCCTCTGCAATTACTCCCACAGACTTTGTGTGTGCACCTTCGTATGCAAATGGGCACTGAGATCAATGTTTTCCACATGCTAATGCCTATCTGTGTGTGCAGGGCCCTTTGCCTTAGGGGTTGCACATATATGTGGTGCCCAGTGTGCTCAAATAATGTGGAGTGTTTTTAAGCATCCAGGACAGGAGGGTGATGCTGCAGAGGCCTGCTGGAAAATGTAGTCACAGGTTGGAAACCTCAAATCAGCAGCATGCCAAGACAGGGCCTGTGTCTGACAGGTGCAGGGCAGGTCAACCTCTCCTGATTTCAAGAGAATTGCAACCTACTTCTCGCACCTCTGCATTCGATCTTTAAACACAAAATGCCATCCCCTTTGAAAGCAAGGATTAGAATAGCTAGAGCGGCTGTGGAATCTCCATTACCGGCAGGTTTAAGTGCAGGTTGGACAACCATTTGTCTGGGATGGCTTAGACACAGCCCATCCTGCTGAGCAAGGGCTGGATTAGATGGCCTCTTGAGTTCCCTCTCAGCCTTATTTTCTATGATTCTATGAAAAGCAGCTTCCTTGTCAGTCACAGGCCAAACGTCAAGCTCAGGACTGTCTCTCTCTCTCTCCTCTGAGAGTCAGTAAGGCCATCCAAGTCCCTAAAGCAGAGCAGGGAAGGAGCATTTCCTTGCAGTCCTCAGGAACTTAAACTGGAAGCTGGATATCCCAGGGTCCTGGGCGCATGGCTACACTGCTGGAACACAGAGCACTGTACACCGAGGTGCTCGGTGCCTGCTCTGCACATGCTACCTCCTGAAATGGGAGCAATGTGGCCAGCTTGGTAGATGCCTGCCACAGCAGAGCTGAATGGCAGCACTGCATGCAGGTGGCAACATTACTGGCCTTTTGGGGGGCAGCAGGTGTGGAGGGCTCCCGCGTGCTGCCAGGCCAGCCTGGACAAGACCTAATGGTACAAGGAGGCGTCTAATTGGGTTTGCAAAAGCACCTGAGCTGCCTAATTCCAGCAGCATAACTCAGGGTAGCAAGCAGGACACCAGTGCCAAGTGCCCGTTTAAGGGAGCCCAAACTGCCCCCACCACTGCTCCTGTCCCTGCAGCAACGGTTAGCATTTGGGGAACTTGTACTGTGGCAGCAGCAAGACCTGTGCAAGGAGGTAAATGGTCAGCACCCCTAAACTCTTGGCTATGCCTCAGCTGGACCCCCACCAGGGCAGGACCAGCAGGACTGTAGTGGGAGTCAGACACAGTCCCTCAAGGTAGCTTTCTGCATACCTTGTAAAGCTGGCCCTCCCTCCTCTGCAGCGTTACCAGTGCACCCGCATGGGGACAGGATGCCTTCTAGCAGAGGCCAATGGGAGCAAGGGGCTCAAAGCCCAGAGACCTAGAAGTTGAAGGAAGCATGTTCCCTTTACAGCCCCATGCACCTCCCATCCTCTGCCGAGGGCTGCATAGACCTGGGGGCTCTCACCACGTGAGCACAGGGGGATGCTGGAGAGGTGACAAGGGATTCATCTAAATCACTGAGAGTGGTTTCTGTAAGACAGGTATTAGCCAAGCAGCCAGCTCTTCCCCTGCTGTCTGCCCCAGCCTCCTTGGCTCCATACCTTTCAGCATTTTGACTGCCACAGTCTCACAGCTGTTACTCTTATGAATCCCAAACGCGGAGGCTTCCACCACCTTCCCGAAGGCACCATGGCCGAGGACTTTACCTGCCAGGAAGAGAAGGACAGAGGGAAGGTAGCAGCGCCTCTCCTGGTGATGGGAGAACAGGTGGCTCACCTGGGGCCACGCCAGGACAGTGGGACAAAAACAAAACAGGAAACTGGGAGGAAGAGAAAAGGGATGAAAAAGGAAGGGGAAAGAGTAGAGCATTTGCACTGCCCAGGTCGCTGCCTCTCTGGAGGCCGTCATGAAAGGATGAATGGGGGAGCGGAGACAGACCCAGCGCTGACAAAGCACAGGAAGGAAATCGCTTGCTGAGGTGAGGCACCATTTGTTGCCCCCGAGTGGAGTTTGTGGGAAAGGTGAGTGCGACACCTTGGAGCAGAATGGCGAGGGCGGATGGTGCTATTCCAGCCCCCGGCATTCCCACATGCAGCCCTCTCAACCCTCCGGAGGCTGCGCAAGAAGTGGAAGTGGGGACAGGGGGTGCGGGTGTTGGGGTGATGGGGCAGGGGGCATGCCTCAGCTGGAATGCCTCTGCCCTCCTCCAGCATGCTCCCTCAGCAAAGGAGCCTTGGGCTACCTGGAAGCCCCTGGGCTTCTGGCACCTTTGCTTCACAGGGAGCAAGGAGAGCAGGGCCCTAGAGTGGGCTGATCTTGGGGACTTGGCCATGGCTACAGGGTGAGCCCTAAAACCCAGGTATACAGGAGCCCCGGAGAAACAAGGCAGTGAAATCCAGGAGCCTACAGCATGCCCAAGGGTGGTGGCCAAGTGTACCCAGAGCCATCTCTGAGCCCTGCATTGGGGACAGAAGCTGGGGACCCGATGCTGGCAGGAGGCAGGGCACACAGAAGGAGAGCTCAGCCCCCAGGCACAGCCCAGAGCTTGCAGTGCCTGGCTGCCCCTCACCTAAGCGGAGTCGCTCCCGGGGGAACTCCCACTTGCTGGAGTCGTAAGGCAGGTATTCGCACTGCTCCTCCAGGGGCACTGCGCCGGGGTCCATGATGATGGACAGGTAGCCAGTCTTGATGTCAGCATGGGCGGGCTGCAGGAGCCAACAGATAGGGAGTCAGTCTCATTTCCAGTGGGAAGGCACCCCCCCAGCTGTATGGTGCCCTAACACCTGACCCTCAGGTCTGCTCGAAGGGGATCTCCTACTTCCCCTCAGATCCTGTGCTCTGTGCCCTTAGTCCAATGCCAAGGCTACCCCTCCTCCTTCTCCCCAGCCTTGTGGCCACTGTACCTGGAAACAAACCAGCCCAGGGAATCATACAGTGCACGTCCCATCAGTGACGTGAGAATAAGGTTTCTGCAGGTGCTGCTGGAAAGGTCCCTTCAGCTGCTATGCCCTCCCTCCAGGACATGCAAGAGGCTTTTGAGCTCCTCTCTCTCACTCCTACCTGCCCTCCTCCACCTCTCCCCCCACAACGCACCCTTCTGATATTACAGAAGATGAGAATGAGGAGGATCCAGAAGAAGACGGCAATGACCCCCGTGCCAATGAGGATGACAATCTCTACGTTGGTCTTGTCATCGGAGCCTGTGTGTGGGGGGGACGACAACGGTGGGATCAGGAAGATGCTCATTCACCACTCTCCGCCCCAGCCTGGCCCACCCTTGCCATGTGCCCCGGGACACATGAGGAGGCAGGGGTTGGAGGAGATGAGACAGTGCATTCCCCTCACACTGAGCTAAGCACAGGTGCTGCTGTGAGAGCCCTGCCTCCCATCAGAGAGCCCTCGGCATGGTCCAACACCTTGTGAGTGAGCCACATCTGCATGTCTGTGGAGAACACTGCTCAGCAACTCAGTGGCATGCTCGTTCCCTCTCCTCATGATGTCTTCTCTTCAGCAAGACCAAGGTGCCTTTGTTCCCGACTGCCCACTGCACCAGCTCCCTTGAAGCCCATGGAAGCAGTAGGGGCCCTTGTCTGCACCCCCACCCGAAGCCTCAAGAGACTGTTCCCCATGCATCTAATGGCTGGGGTAGCTGACGGTACCTTCCACAGAGACGCTGGCCGAGGAGTTCACACAGCCCTTGGCGTTGCAGACACTGCACAGGTAGAGGCCAGCGTCCTCTTCTCGCACCCTCTGAATGCTCAGCCTCTGGTTGGAATCTGCCAGGTCAATGCCTGAAAGGTGCAGAGGACTGCGGGTATCAGGGTTGGCTGGGGCGGGCCCGGAAAGGAAGAGAGCCTCATGCTAGATAGACTCAGACTCAACATAAGGCATATGCTTTATATAGGAAGGGTCATTTGCAAGTGGGGCCTCTTGCCCAGGGCTGCAGTGGAGTCCCCATCTCTGAATGTTTCCAACTCAAAGCTGGGTGCCTTGTAAGAGCTGTGCTCTAGTTTGACTAGAAGTTGACGGAGTGCAGACAATATCTAATGCTACTAGTCCCTGGTGTGGTTTGACACCCCGCATAAGAAGACCCTGTCTGCACAGGCCTCCGAGCTTAGCTTCCCAGCTATGCACAGGCACAGTACAAATGCACCTATGTTCAAGTCAGGTCCTGGTGTCATGTGCTCGGCCAGTGAAGACACAGTCAAATCATGGTGGAACCTAACATCCAACCCTGTTCCAGACCTGCTGTGCAGCACAGGGGCCTAGAGTCTAGGCCACATCCACATATGGTAGCAGATATGCCTGGCAGTCCTGTAGAGGCAGACCCCCCCCACCTTCTGCTCCACCCCTGCAAACCAGATGTACCTGAGACCTCTTCCACCAGCTTCTCATCCTTGTACCAGCTGATGGCAGGAATGTGATTGCCGTCCACCTTGCATCGCATCTCTATCGAGTCACTGACGTTCACCCAGATGTCTGTCAGGTTCTGCTTCAGTCTGGGGATCTCCAGGGCTAAAGGAGCAGCATGCAAATAAAGAGGAGGCTGAAGAAGGGCAGGAGCTTTATTGCTCTGAAAACACCTGGACCCCTATGGGAGTGGGAAAGGAGTCTACAAAGGGGGAAGAAGGGGCTATATAGAGCAATGGCAGAGGCTCCAGCTTCTGCTGGCGGAGACACCAGTGCTGCAAGCTTGCCATTGCTGCTAATGGCCCATTTGCTCCAGCCCTTCCTGGTCCTCTCCATGTCCCTTGCTCTGCACATTTATGCAAAGCCTGTCCCTTGCCTTGTCCCCCTTTTACCACCCCAGCACATGGGGCCCATTTAGGCTTTGCGCATGCCCCCTGTCCTCCCCAACCCTGGCTCCTCACCCTGAACCGAGATGTATTTCTTGTGGCAGTGCTTCTCTCGGGTCTTTCGGTTCTGGACCTCGCAAACATAGTCGCCCTCCTCGCCCAGCGAGATGTTGGGAATGGAGAGCAGCAGGGTGGCATCGTTGGAGTCGGGTTTGAAGTGCAGCTCCCCTTGCATCTTGGTGGCATAGTGGTGGACGTTCTTGCAGTCGAGCACCAGCGGGTTGCCTTCCTCATCGTGTAGCTTGGAGAGGTTCAGCCGGTACCACTGCAGGTTCTCGTAGGTGTAGTTGTCGGCGTTGCAGCTCAGCTGGAGGTCTTGCCCCTCAACGGGCTCCTCCGATGGCTGAGTCTCTATCTTAAATCCATCTGGAATGGCTGCCAGGAAAACAAGGCATGTGTGGCTGAGATTTATGGCTCATCTGAACTGAATGGCCTTACAGGGTAGAATTGTAACTGTGCTGAACTCCCCGAATCCACCCTGTACAAAGAAATCTTTCCAGAGCACAGCTGCAGCTTCCACGTTTTGGCAAGAAATAACTACAGCTAGGAGGGGTCGCAGGTGATGCACTGAAGTCCTGAGCTCAAGTTAAGACCAGGTCACAAGTCCAGCGAGGTTGGGAGGTCTGAACCTTGCGGTCAGTCTAAGGCTCCTGCTACACATTACATATATCACACAATGAATTGCACAATAAATTTAGACCACCCACATGAGCAAAGTAATTATCATGAGATAAAAATGATTATCCAGCTATGAAAAGGGCCAACCCACTATAAAGTGACTTCTTGAAAGAGGGTAACAACTTTACCACTGGTTTCTATCCAGCTTTCATTTGAATGTATGGCGGGGCCCTAAGTGTTAAAACAGGGTCCTAAGCTGCTTCCACTAAAAAAGTGCTTGCACCCACCCTTTGCACATTGACGAGGTGTGTATGCAGACAAGGTAAGTGCCTACCTGCCCACACAAACAACAACTCTTGTTGCTATTCATGGGGCTGTGACGGGCTCTTTACACATAGGGATGAAGACCAGTCTCCCCCCTCCCCGAACCATTTGTACTCTCAAGAGCACTCTGAATCCGCACCACCAGGACATCCTGCAAAAATCCCAGACTCTGCAGGACTTGGGCCTGTCTAGCAAGGGGGAATGCTGGTCAGGCCTATATAAGGGCCTCTTATACTGCATTTCCCTGTCCTTTTTGTGCCTTAAGCCAGTTCTGGCAGTCTCCAAACTTTAACCACAGCTCTCTGGGATTCACTTCTTCCCTGCACTCCCACCAAGCGCCTTGGGAATGGAGCACAACCCCTTTGGGCCAGTGCAGTTGGGGCATACAGCACTAGGGGGAGATCTTACACCAGACACACCTGAGAGCCGCACGCTCCAATTTTGCTGCTGTGACAGAACAAGGCTGCAAACTCTTCCTTTGGAGGCAGGCAGGAAAGTTGCAAGAGGAACAGAAAGGACTCTCAGTCACACTACCGTTTTGAGTCCCTGAAGATGCCAGCATGGGCACCGTTTTTCAAGTACCAGCTGAGTAAAAGCCTGCAGCAGCAGCCCTGGCTGGCAGATAGTGATTTTTTACTTTGAGGCTGAGTTTGCTGCCAGGACCTTGAGATGGACCTGCTGCAGGCTGCTCCGTGGGGTCATGCCTTGAACTGATTTGGCAGCTGATGCCAACACATAATGTTAAGGGGAATTTCTCATGGTAAGTGCATGACCCAAGTGCTCTGGGATCAACTTGAGTGGCCTGATGGCTTTCCAGGTGGAGCTTAAGGTGTTACAAAGCCACATATGTCCTGGGACTGGATATTTGAGGGCCTTCAGACAGACAGACAGACAGACAGATGGCCATGGAAGGGATGGAAATTGCCCTGGCATATTTGTGGTACTCACTGGTTACATAGAAGTAGATCAACCGCTCATCTCGGCCCACTTTGTTGGAAGCAACACACTTGTACATGACGGAAACGTTGGCTTCCTGGATCACCAGTTTGCTGACGGTCTGATAAAGGAAGCAAATGTCAGAATGTATGATAGGGGGAGACAGGCTCTTCTTGGGCCAACACAGGGCAGGCAGTAAAACACACAGCAAATTCCTCTTCCTCACCCCCCAAAAAACCATAAAGTGCTGTTCCACTCTGAAAAAAAGAGAGATGGTGTAAAAACTGGCCCCTTGGTCTTCAACAGGTTTCTGTGCATTTAGAAATCAAATCTTCCCCGTCTAGCATCTGGCAATACCTTTTTTGGCTTTCTATGCCCATTGACAATGCAGAGCCAATATGGGGTGCGTACACATGTATTAAGTAGACTTAAAATAAGGTGACTTATCTAAGCCAACTTAATTAACACACGTTGGACTGTATACATGTACAGCTGCTTGACATGGTGACAGCCATCTTGAGAGCTAAGTCGACTTACCTAATGAGACTCAAGATAAGACACCTAGGAGATGTATTATCTTACACCACATTTAAGTCGATTCTGCTCCATATACATGTGTACAGTCTGACAGTTAAGTCAACTTAAAAAAGTTAAGTTGGCTTAACTGCCAGAAAATTAGTACAGGTGTATGCACCCACAGCTACTAGATAAAGAGCAGGATCCCATTCTTAATCATGCCTCAAAAACAGGATTGTGTGCTAAATTCCAGCAAGTGCATGAGGGCAAGTCTCCAGAGGGCTCTGGAGAGTGTGGGGCTCTGCCAGTGGTCCTCAATGCCCTCTAACTATTTAGTACAGGTGAGAAAGAGTGAGAAGGAAAGAGCTTGGATAGATTTACAGGTTCCAAATGCAGGCTTGTGGGACTTGGGTTGCCATCTGGGTACAAAAAGCCCATCTGCTTATTTGTAACTGGGGCACAGGTAGATGTGGAGCCCCACCAGGTTGCTTTTACATTTTATAGTTACCTCTCACATCAGAAGGGCACCTTGGCCCTCATTCAGGAAAGCAGACCTGTTCAGCAAAGCAGTTAAGCACATGCTTACTGGCTAGCTGAATTCAGTGGGCAGTAAGCAGATGCTTAAAGTATTTTTAGCATACGGAGAAGTTCAGGGGCCTGAAAACACTGTGGACCTCACCGCTTTAGGCCATTTTTTCTGCATTCTGTAAATCCCAAGCTTTCATTTAGAAATTTCAAAAAAAGCCGCTCCCTTTTCCCATTGCCAAGATACAGCCAACACAAAGTAAACAGCTCTGCGGCTGTTCTGTTCCTCAACATTAGAGGAAACTGTCTCCAGCAAAAACAATAGCATCGACAGCAAAGATTGGAATTTGCTCTTCCTCCACCCTCTTCACCTCGCGGAGGTACGGACTTCAAAGCGATGTGTTATTTGAGCACTTTCCCTTTGAAATGCTCTGTGGTATGAATCCCTGGTTCCTTCTTTTGAGTTAAAGCAACAAGACAGTGCAGAAAGCTATGACAATACAATATCTAAAAAGCACCAGAAAATGCAAAAACAATTCAAGTTCCTATAACAAGGATAGTTTGCTCCTGCTATGCAGCCGGGATGCTTTAAGTTCTAAGCATGAACAAGGACCCCAAGCACTCCAGTAGTGCGGTGAGGCCCAGAGAAGGAGTCGGTGGAGAAACACAATCTGAGGACACAATTTCCTTTCCTAAGTAGCGGAGTGCTCTTCTCCCAGAGCTTTGGAGGCTCCCATTGGTTTTGCCGCCTGAGGTCCTTTGGGATATTTCATTAAAATAACCCCTGACGAGCAGGTGCATGGGAGGGGCAGAGGGGAAGAATATATGGGAAAGAGGAGGAAAGGGGCAGGAGAAGGAGGAGAAGAGCCAAGAGAGCTAGCTGCTAAGAGAAAAGACGAAAACCATGCTAAGAGGCGCCAGGTGCCACCACCGTCACCAGCTCCTGCTACACCTCTTTGTCACGTCGCCCTTCATCCATGAACAACTAACCCCGAAGGGAAGGGTCTGGAGCAGAGTCACAGGCAGCATCCTCCCGCCTGTCACCCTTTCTGGCACAGCGATGAATTCCTGGCCGGGGCGTTGGAACAGGACGGGACTTTGGAGGTGTGTATGAAAACAGGAAGTGACTTTAGGAAATGGGGAGCGTTTGTTTGTTCTTGAGCCTGTATCCCTCTGCGCGCGTTTGGTGCCTGACACTCCAGCCTGGAGCAGGAAGTTAGTCATGGCGGGGCGCACATACTTCTGACACTTATGGCTACCAGAGGGATGGAAAGACACAGCTATTCAGCGCTGGCCGGGCCTGGCCGTGTCACACGTCAGAAAGAGGGAGTGGAGTCCCTTCCAGGGAGGAAGCATGCTGCAGGAGCCAACGGCTCGGGCTCCACGGGGCATGCACGCACTCCCATGCTTTCATTCACACCAGCGCTGTTCCATACCACCTCCGTTTACTGGCTTTTCTCCCACGCCAAACTGAGTCTCAAGTGAGTGGTTGTTATCCCAGGATGTTCAGAGATTCAGAGTCCTATCCTGTCCTTCAGGGGTAGGTCGGTGTCTGATTCGCAGCACTGGGCTGGCTTTCCCCAGCTGATGGTCTCTACTTCATTTACTGGGATTCTGCACCTGAGCAGTGATGCCTGTGTCCGAGAGCAAAAGCATGGGGGTTTATGGGACAGAGGAGAGCGTTTTGCCTCTGGGGAAGAGATAAGGTGGAACCTAATTGCGGCGGGGAACAACCTTCCCTTGAGGCTGGTTTGGTAGAGACAGGCTTGAGATGTTTATCAGGTTGCAGGGAACTAGCTTGCCGGCATCTCTCTGTGTCTTGGGCCCCCTCTCTCCCTGGCTTGGACTTTTGCTTCACAGCTTGGTTGTTGGCTGGCAGCAAACCCACGAGGCAACAGGAGACGGTAGTGGAAACCCCCCAAGATCTGCCCCGGGTGTCCAGACATGCCTGCTGCCTTCCCCAGGTGCTCTGGCTGGTCCAGCAGGCTCGATGATGGGGAGCTAATCTGAACTGAACTGCCAGCTGCACCGTACCTAGACTCCTGGCAGCCCCTGGCAAAATTTTAGTTATCGCCCCCCACTTCACCTTCACCAGGGATAATAATAATAATAATAATAATAATAATAATAATAAAAAAAATGACCATTCTGGGGCCCCCTTTCTGTCTGGGCACCCAGTTCATCCATGCCCATGTCCGGCCCTGACTACCAGAGAGCTCTGCATCACGAGGAGGGACCTAGAGAAACAGCCTCACCTTGTTTCTTCCTTCCACAAACTCTGTCCAGGTCTCAATGTTCTCAATGGGGTTCACGGCGTCCTGCAGTGACACGTCCTTCCAGTCCTTGCACTCGGGCATCCGGTCCCGCTGATGCCGCTTTGCTGCCCGTCGCCGACTGTGGCTAATTCGGCAGGGAGGGGAGAAAGGGAAGGGAGAGAGGGTGTTAGCTGAGAAGGAGACAAACAGAGGGCTTGAGACCCGGAGGCTCCTTGCGCTGGGACAAAACACACTTTTTGGGCTGGGGAATGGTCTCGGTTACAATACTTCATGTCCCCATGTGGGCAGGTCTCACCAAACCCCTTGAGCTAGGCAAGAGGATTACTTCTGTTTGGGGGGAAACACTGCGGCAGGGAGAGGGAAGCGACCAGCCCAGCGTGGCCACTATTTTAGCTACAAGTTTGTCCTGCCCTCCGAAAGCAGGAGGAGGCTGGAAAGGAAAGCCAGTTACTCCTGCCGAGGCCGGTTTCTGGCTGAGCTCTGAATCCACATTACGATTCCCTGGAGATGGATCCAGAGCGCAGAGGGCTGAAATGCCACCACCCGGCTCGCTGCCGGGGAGTGATTGCAGATGTTTCTGCTCCCCCACCTGGTGGCTCAGGTCCACCAAAACCCCGCTCTGGGGCCGAAGGAAATGTCTCCAGCACAGATGCTGAAGGCAGCGAAGAGAGAAGGGAGTGACTGAATCTCCTTGGCCCGGGTGCTTTCCAACGTGGGGGAAGGAGCCCGAGGCTGTTCAGCCTTTGATCTTCCAGGAGTGCAGAACCCAGATCTCATGGGCAACCTGGCAGCCAAAGGTGTCCTCTGCCAGGTGCATTTAAGAAAGGCAGGTGGGCGATGTGGAAAGGAGAGGAGGGTCGGCCAGAGACCCCCGGAGCAGGGCACGAGGGTGTCCTTGGGGGAGCAGTGGGGGTCTGGGGGCCAGTGGAGTGAGCAGAGAGCATCTCCAGTCTGTGAAGGGGCTGGTGCTTTGCAGCTTGAGCAAACCAGGGGCAAGGGGCACAGGGCAGAGCGACTCTGCTCCGTGGGTGCATGGGGGTAAGGGCGAGGGGGAATCTGCCGGTCGCGCAGGGCAGAGGGCTCGATGTTTTGCGGGGATCTGTGTAAACAACAGGAAGTCAGGAAGAAGCCTCCTGCATCCTCTGGAGCTGCACTAAGCAGAAATGCCGCGGCCTTGGGAGACAGTGCTCATAACTCACCGGCCCCTCTGCTTCCTGACAGGGCCACAAAGCGCTCGTGTGCTAGTGGAAATGCCCTGGCTTCCTTGCCCCTGGCGGCAGTGCCTTTGAGGCTTGGGTGGTTGTGCAAGCGTGCCATTTCCTCCAGGCCTGTGACTCTCCCCCTCTGCCAGCTCCTGCTGGCTCCGCTTCGCCCTCTGGATGCATCCGCACAAAGCCTTTCCCTTGAACCGCAGTGGGGACCGGAGAGAGAGCGAGCCCCCCGGAGCCCGCTGCCATTTGACCACCGCAGCATCTATTTTGAGCAGGGTGCGATAGTGCAGGGATGAAGAGACCTGGGACTTGCTACACAAGCAGCTCTTACAAGGCTGCCTGCCCCAGGACTACGGGCAGCGAGGGATTTTGCAGGAGGAAGTCTAGTGTAGACAGGGCCTTCCAGAGACCCCTCACCTTTACAACTCATCATGCTGAAGGCCCTGTACTGCAGAGACTCTTTCCGGCCACAAAAGGCCAGCAGGATCCTTTCCAGAGCCTACATCAGCCAGTGGAGCTGGGGAAGAGGACTGGAGGGTCCCCTATCCCCCAGAGCCTGAGCATGCACAGCCTTTGGCCCCTACTCCTCTGGTTGTAGGTCCTGCACATCACAGGCTGTCAATGTTTAAATAAAGAGAGGGTGAGGAGCAGGTGTCAGTTTTTGCCTTAGCAAGGGGCAGGGAAATCATGGCCTGGAGCTTTGCATGCAACCGGTGGTGAAAAGGAGGCAATGATGGCAAAGTGAGATCAAGACCACAGAGCGGGTCAGTAAGAGAACCCAGGAGTCCTGACGCCTCCCAGTTGACAACTGGTTCCCGGCCTTGCCTCCTATTGTGCTACGTAATGGTGTAAATGTTACACATGCACACCGTGACTAGAGGTCTGACGGGTCTGCAATCATTGACCGCATGACCTTAACTATGTCACGACCTGCTTTTCCTAAGAGGAGCACCTCGTGTTACATCACACCTCTTCGGTGGGAAAGCTTGCAATGCTCACCTATGTTCCTGAGCGGTCACTGTGGGATTGATGGGTGATTGCAGTCTGTGAGACCACACAATTGGTTGTGCATGAGATGGACAGGAGTGGTGTGGTTAAAGGGCGCGAGAGCTGAGGTGTGTGTGAGCAGGTGTGCGAACTGCGGTGTAAGAGGTGTGCGAGGATTGGGCAAATACCATGCCCAAGTTGGTGATTTTTGGCTCAGATCAAGTGGGGGCATCTGAATCGCAAGACCTCCAGGCTTGGGTCTGCACGTAGGATGCCTGCCAATGGATTTGGGAATCTCTAAAGTCTCAGGGTGAGAGCCTGGGATGGAGGATGCTCATCGGTTGTAGCGCCATATGTGATATTTTGAATGAATAGTTCTGCCTGCTCCATTGATATGGTTTTTGGAACAACTGAGTTCTGCTCAATCAATATGATTTGGAATTGATTTGACCTGGAACACGAAATGTATTAATAAAAAAAAAAAATTGGTGTGAAATCTTGTGTATGAGTAAGGCCCAATGCTGTGAGGTGGGACGCACGTCAGGTGGTGGGAGTTGAGAAGGGAGCCTGGGCCATGGGAGACGATACTCCGAGACAGTGGAGTATACTCGAATTTGGCCTGAAGTACATCTCGAACCTTTCGTCTGAAGGAGTGGGTAACATATAGTTTATCCTTTTCCCAGTGATGTGCCGAGTCCCCGGTGGGAAAGGTACAGAAATCTTCACTGGGGAGAACGGGGGGCGGTGGAAGAAGAGCTGCATGGCTGTGCCGGGGCAGTGGGCGACAGCCTGCCTTGGGGAGAGTGCTGACGGGAGCGAGCACTGTTGATTTTATGTTTCCTGTTATTCTCTGTATACTTGTGTAGTCTGTTTATACTGGTTAACCTTCCATGGTTGTTGTCACCATTATCTTTTAAATACAGTCTTGTGGCTGAACTTTAACTGTGGCGCGTTCTAATTATCGCCTCGGAGTGGGGGCAGGCCGTAGGCCAATGCCCGGCGGGATCTAACCCTGTGAACTCACCATTTCTTTTCAGGACCCAGGATTTCTTTGAGAAGGTCTAACAACCCTGATTGACTTTAAGCAGCCCTGGGTTCTTCACTTTCTTGCTCCAAGTTGTAGACAACGCCACTTTCCATGTACCAAAGAGTTGTCCAACAGCCACTCTCCCCCACCCTATCTGCCATGCCCAGCTCTGAGGGTCACAGAATCAGATCCATACAAAATGAGGGTTGGAAGGACCTCAGGAGGTCACATCTAGTCCAGCCCCCTGCTCAAAGCTTGACCAGCCCCAACTACATCATCCCAGCCAAGGCTTTGTCTAGCTGGGTCTTAAAAACCTTTGAGGATGGAGAGGCCACAACCTCCCTGGGCAGCCTGCTCCTGGCCCAGGAGCTTCTCCTGAGTGATCTGACAGGGACCTGGGTGCCCAGTCCCCTCCTCAAGAAGCCAGGATAGGAACAGGACTTACAGGCTGCGTCGGGAGAACATCCGGCAAGGCATCCACGGCCTCCACTGCCACTGGATCGTTTCGGGTGCTGGGATGCCGTAGACTGTGCAGGTGAGGGCTTGATGGCTTCGGCGGGAATAGATGCTCGGGGAAGATGCTTCCTTCTCGTGGATGTGCGGAGGAACTGAAATCAGTAGAACAGCCGGCTGCGACACCTGGCACCATCCTGGTTGCCCCTTTGTTGGGCTGCCATCTGGACATGACCCCTTCCCTGTCCTGCTCTATTAAAAGATGGGTCTCTGGAGCTCTCTGGGCTTCACAGCAGCTGAGTCCAGCTGCAGGCTCTTGGCCGGGTGGTGAACTGATGCAATGGACCTGAACCTCTGAAATGTGGAGGTGGGTGTGGGGTGGGTGCTGCAGGGTAGGTTGCACTTAGCTATATTCAACACAACTGAATCCTTCCCCCATGGGACATCACTGATGTATCACAGCAGCTTCTGGCAACCCACCACCACAGTCCACTCCTGTCAGGCCC
>NW_005841980.1:3100960-3106253 GCF_000455745.1 Alligator sinensis | reverse complement strand
CAGGACCAGACCATCCCAACAACGGGGTCCCTTCCTCCTGCCCCACCTTTCCCTGCTCAGACATGTTGTTTCCATATTGAAGGGATGCAGGAGGTTTCTAACTCATCCCTGGACTAACTCCAGTCAATTAACATGGGTGGAGACTGGGCGAGTGATTTGCTGATGGGAGCAAAGGAAGTTGCAAGTACCAGCCTCTGGAGGCCAGTGGCAGAGCCAGGAAGAGGCCCCCAGGTCTCCTGGATCCCAGCCCAATGCTCTATCTATAAGGCCACCCTGAAAATGCCAGGTGTCCTTATCTTGGCACAACAGAAGGTGTTTCAGGGGACTGGGGAAGGCGGTGACAGCTCCAAAACAGAGCTGTCTCCCTGGGAAACAGTGCAAAGGGCCAACGAACCCCCTGAAGACACCCCAGGGACAGGAGGCCCCCTGGCCACTTGGCCGCCCGCTGCCTTCCCATTCCTTACCATTGACGACGAGCTGGAGGCTGATGCACTGCTCCAGCCCAGCCGGCCCATTCCTCAGGACCAGGGTGTACATCCCAGAGTGCTGCTCCGCCACGTCCTTGATCTGCATCGAATATTGAGATTGCCTGTTGGGAATTAACTTTCCATCCTTGTACCTGAGGGAGGCAGAGAGAAAACGCATGCACCCAGAGGAACGCTCCCGCCGAGGCATGCTCCAGGCTGGGGGTTTCTGTCGCTACAACTGGGAGCCCCACTTTCCTGAGGAAACAAAGGAGGGGCCTTCTGCTGTCTTGGAGGGATAGACTCTAGCACCAGGAGGCCTGGGCTGCAGGGTGCCCGGCAGTGCAGGATGAGGCCCTCTGCTTTTATCCTCCATGCAACAATGACCCTAGCTACCCAGCCGGGAGAGGAGCAGCACAAATGCAGCTCCGCTCAGCCCCTTGGGCAGCGCAGCAGTGCCCAGCTCCTCATCTCTGCCACTTGCTTTCAGCATGCACCCTGCTTCCCTCCCGGGCAGGAGGAAGGTGCACAACATTGCAAAGTAGCCACCTGCCCTGTGTGTGGGGGGCCGTGGGCGGCGAGGACAGAGGAGGTCGAGGGATGGGAGAGCCGATGCAGCCAAAACCAGAAGGCTGATTCCAAGGACCCATTAGGAGCGCTCTCTTCCCTGGCCGGCTGCCAGCTGCCTGGGCTTGAGCCAAGGGAGAGCACTTCCATCAGCGGCAACTGCTGGGATCTCTCAGTCAATCCTGTTAGCCAGTTCCTGCCTCCCCAGAGCGCTGGAGGGAAATCTCTCTTCCCGACAGGGATATCCCCAGATCCTCAAGAGCCCCAGTCCTCCCCGCTCCCTCCGCAGTCGTGCTGGCATGACGGGTGGGTACCAAGGAGGGGCAGGCAGGGAAAGGTGCGTTACCACTGGAACTCTGGCTGTGGGTAGGCGACGACCTTCACCGGCAGCTTCACCACTTCGTCTCCTGCCGTGGCCTCGATCACGGGGCCCTTCCTCCACTCCACGTTGATGAAGGGCTTTTCTGTAGGCACCAGGGGAGGCAAAGGAGATGCATGAGAGGACAGACCATCCAGCTGCTCTACCGAGGTGTCACCAATGCGAGGAGTCAGCCACGCGTGGCAGGACCACAAGTGCTAGGAGTGCATGCTAGTCAGTGTGTGGAAACAGAGCTGTGCCCTCGCTGGGGTGTAAGGAAACTGCGAACACCGAGCTGCCAGCTCAGTGCTGAAGTACAGGAAGCCCCCAGCTCGTCCTTTGCTTTGGGATCTCTCACTCTGCTTTCAGGCTGTCTCTCCCTGCCACCTTCCCCGACCCCCACCGCCTGGGACACGGGGAACATCCGCTGTACCGTGCACGATGACATCTGTGCTCTCCTGGAATATCTGCTCCCCATTGCTGGCAACACACTTGTAATTCCCCAGGTCCTGCTGGCTCACGTTCTGGATGATGAGGATACTGGAGAGCTCCGTGTGCGTCTGCTGGGAGCGCCTCTCGGGGACCTCTGTGGCGGCCCGCTGCAGCTGCCAGTTGGAGTGGGTAGAAAGAAGGGGGTTAAAAAACAAGATGCGGTGATGGAAGCAGTTTGGATGGGTTTCCACAGGAGCAGACTCATAGCTTGGAGGGCTCAAGTCCTTCCCCAGTTGCTTCTCCCCAACCCATTGTTTGAAAGATGGGCAGCTCTGTTATCTGCTTCCGTCCTTCGGGACCCGCTCAGCCTGGCAGCGAGCCATTCCTACGGGTCTAGGCTTGTAACAGGCCTACGGTGAATAACTAGACCAGGAACCCTGCTGTGTTTTTAACTTTCTGAAGTTCACCAGTGATGTTGCCACTGAGTACTGTTTTACAGGACAAAGTCTGGTCCATGGCTGTTCTACCCCCAGCATCTGCCAGCTGTTTTAATCTTACCAGGAGCTAGACAGGAGCTACCAGAATGGGTGGGTGTCTCAACAAGGAAGGAGGTCACAGGTTCCCTGCCCTGCTGCCTCCCACATTTAACCTCACTAAAATGCTGAAGTGGATGTACACCAAAGCCAATGGAATACAATAGCCCTGGTAAAATGCAAGGTAAAGTGGAGCACGGCAAGGCCGCTGTAACGGGAACAGCCGAGAGAGGCAGCAGCTTCCGCTGCCCTTGACAGACGCAGACACTCTGCTGGACGTTGCAGCCCTGAAAAGCTCAAATCACCCTACTCAAGTCAAGGAGGTTTGCGGTGGTTTTGCACCTGTGGAAACAAAACTGGCACTTGACCTGCAGGCTGCCAGAGAGAGGCAGAAAAGGATGGCTTGACTTTCCTGGGAGTGGAGGGAACAAAATTTCCCTCCTCCATGGGCTCTTGCTGCATAATGGCAGAGGGACACTTGGTGGGAAGCATCCTAGTCGCATGAGCTGAACGGGATGCTCAGGCCCCAGCCAGGCAGGGTGGCCACAACTGGGATCTGAGCCTCACCATCAGCCATGGAGGGGGAGCTCACTGCCTGGCACCCCACTCCCTGCTGGCCACGAAAAAGAGGAAAACAGGATGGAAGTTAACCCTGGACATCACATGCCCCAGCAGCCATCGCTTCCTGGCCTGAGAACACCGCCAGCATCAGCGAAGCACCAGTCTGGAGACTGAATGTATGGGGAGCAGCTGGGGGGCGGCAGGAGGGTGTTTCAGGTACCTGTTTCCCAGGATAATCCCACTGGAAGTGCACTCCGGAGTTGAACTCAGCCCACACAGTGCAGTTCAGGACCAGCTTCTCCCCCACAAGCAGCTCCATGGCCTTCTTGGGAAACAACTGGATGTCGTACAGTTCATTCCCTGATAAAACAAAGGTGAGAAGAGAAGCCATTCCTGAGTGAAGGAAATACCAGGCAGCTCTGTGCGCGTGTCCACATGCAGATTCGCTAGGATTGAGGAATTCAGCGCAGCAGGGCAAAGGGCGCCGGATACCAGCCTACCTGTGATGTGGACAATGAAGAAATTGGACTTGAAGAGCTTCTTGTCAATGGTGGTTCCACACTGAATGAGCCAGGAGTCCCTGATCTGGTGAGTGGGGACCAGCATCCCCTTCTTGTTGTCCCAGAGAATGCTCTTCCCATCGGGGTAGAGGTCTGAGGATGGCTGGGAAGAAAGCAACCGTTTGCAACGTCTGCTGAAAGCAGAGTGGCATCTTTCTCTACTCCCACCCCGCTTCTCCTTGTCTTCCATGCGAACTAACCAGCGTTTCTTGGGGGAGTGGGAGACATGCAGCAATACACCACACTGCACCCCTGCCCTCCTCCTGCCTCCAAGTCTTTGTCATCTAGGAGCCCCAACAGCCCAGCAAGTCACCTGGACAGATTGTGTATCCCACACACAGCGGGATGGGACTGAGTCTTCCAGGAATGGGAAAGGATGGTGATAGCGGAGGAAGCTGCCACTGATGTCCCAAGCAGAAGCCCCAAAGCCATGAGTGCTGACCTTGTATGGGGGCCTGCCTGGGCAAGGGGAAGGCCCCTGGCCCCCAGAGGATCCCAGGAGACCTTTGCACAATAACATGGCTCATCCTGGAAGGATGTCATGCCATTGTGCCTAGCCACAAAGCAGGCTGAGAATAGAGTTGTTTTGAATGAGGAGCCCCTGGTCTCTCGGGAACACTGGCCACCCAGTGCGTTTGAAGATCTCAATGCTCACGGCAGCAGCGACCGCAGGGGTAGATGCAAGCGGGAAATAGCATTAAACAAAGATTTTACAGCTTCAGTGGGCCAGAGCGACCCAGCAGGAAACCTGCGGGCCAGGCTTCACAGACGGCTCAAAGGGCCTGGTCAGCACCGCTCCAGCCAGCACAGTGAATGAGGAAGCCAGTGGCTTGCACTTTCCATGGAAAATCTGTCCCGTGCATTTCCCAGCCCTGGCAGTGTCTACTCCATCTCTTCTCAGCCCATTAAAACACACCATAAAAGCAGAGAGAGTTCATACGGGACAGGCAGGTCTCCTACCAAGTGCAGCGTGACATTGAGGTCTGGGATAGACACCAAGCAGGGCACTCGGGTGGTCTCTTTCTTGTTGAGGAGGAGCGTTTCCGGTCTGTTGATAAAGGGTTGCTCGAAATCTGAGAAAAAAGTGAGGGAAGGGGCAGGAAGAAGAAATGGGTGACTTGCTGGCAAGAGTTACCCCAGCACGAGGGAGACCAGGAGGGCCACCTGGGCATTCGGGGGCTAGGAAGTTTAAAAGGCCACCTGTCAACCTTGGACACACCCAGGGAATAAGTGAATATATTACTTATACTCCCAGGGAGCGTGCTGGGCAGAAAGAAAGTAGGGACACATTGGGAGCCTGGTCTGCCCTTCATCTCCTGCTAGGACCTTCAGCCTTCTCTTATGGGAGCCCCTGCCCTCCACTCATATCCTCAATGCTGTCTGCACTGGGCGCCTCCCCTTGGACCACTTCCCCAACTCAGCCAAGTGCTATTTTTTTTCAACAATAGTCAAATTTCGGCAGTGATTTAGCCACCAAAACCCTTCACGTAAAAATGAGAAAATATAATGGGACCTCGGGTCACAGGCACCGCTCCAGGACTTTGCAAAAGAGGCTCTTCTTATTTGCACGACACCGCTTCTCATGACACCTTGCTAGCCCTGTGACACCGGACAGAGCCAGCACGGACTTGCACGCCACAAGAGAAGGCAGCCAGTGCGACCTTCCTGCCCGAGAAGGAAGCGATGCACGGCCCAACGGTATGCAGATGTCATCCTGCGGAGATCCCGGCCAGGAGATAAACAGATGAGCTGAGATATCCAGGGCTTTCACCCCACCTCCGCTGGACTCTCGCAAGCACAAATATTGACAGGAAGAGC
>NW_005841980.1:3092009-3100917 GCF_000455745.1 Alligator sinensis | reverse complement strand
AAGAGCGGAAACACCAGAATTAATCTTTGAAGCTGCCTCGGTAAAATGCCGTGTCTTAGGCTAAACCCTTCCGAACCCTCCAAGAAACCGTGGAGGGTCTCAAAGGGAACATCCAGCAAACAGATGCCCTGGGAGGACTGCCCTCCCCAGGCTGCTCAGCATACTGCCCTGATCAAGCAAGACGAGGGCCCACGTCTTAGGGCCTCCGCCAACCACCAACACCAGCGCGTGGACCATCCAGTTCTGTGGCCTGGACAACGTTTGCTATCAGCACAGCTCTGCGATGCAGCGTCTCTCATTGCTCTCAGCACAGTGGGACGGGGTAACTGGATGATGCAGGAGACCGGGAACGAGATGCAGCCCCTTTCCTCTCCAAGTCTAGCCGAGGCCTCCCATGAGTGACTGCCCTCAGGAAGCCCATCATGGACCAGGACACTGTTGTGCCAGGCTCTGTGCAAATGCACAAAGAGATGGCCCCTGGCCCAGGGAAGGGCCGCGCTATGTGAATGGGCAGGGTTTCCTGGCAGGACCTCTGCCGCCTTATTCACTCTCCTTCCATCCACATCAGGACTGGGAAATAAGTGAGGGCAAATGGCGACTTTTCAATGACAACCACTGCACTGCGTAGGGAAGGAGCTCTTGACGTTTTTCATAGTCAAGGAGCCACGTCATAACATCCGGCACCACCAGTAGCCTCCTTTCAGGCAGCCTCCGCCAAAAGAGGATCAGTGTGATCCATCTCCCGCTCCCCGTAGCCCCGTGTTAGCCGCAGAGTCCTTCCCACTTCTGAGCGCAGAAGCCCGCCACACGTTTTTAGTGCAAGCAATACAACAGTGGTTCCCAAATAAGAGGTCATGACCCCCAATGCGGTCGAAGGACTTAACAAATGAGGTTGCAAAGCCTCATCTAATTCAATTACAGTGATTGGGACTGGCTTGGAAACCCAGTCATGGACCGACTGGGAACGGGACTGCCCTGGAAAAAAGGTGGGAACTGCTGCAGGAGAGGCTCGTGCTTTTAGGCCCCAGTTTTAATTCCAGCTGCAATGCCAGGAACTGAACAGAGCTAGAAAACAAGCAACCATCTCATCCCTGGGAGATTGCCCCCGTCAGGTCAATACTGAGACCCCCTGGCCGGGGCCGCAAGGGAGGTTTGCTGCAAATGCTGAACTGGTGCAAAACACAGGCTCTTCTGTTGCTTTTGTCCATACAAGGCTTTTGCTGTGATTTCTTTTACTCATCAACTACTTTGTTGTTTCAAAGGGTTACTTAATCCCGGTGGCTGTGTATAACAGGTCCTCCAAGGTGCGCTTGAAGAACAGCCACTGATGGTTTTATGAAAGGCCTCAAACCAGACGAGGGGATGAGATGATGATGAATTTTGGGGATGGAAATTCCTGCCAAGTCTTTTCTGCTGCTGGCCGTTGTTTTCAGTTTGGTAACAGAGGAAGATTTGCTCTGAAACAGCAGCATCTTGTTGCCCATGAGTGCTCCTTCCCCAGGGGCAGAATCCAAGCATGGACCCATAGCTAATGCCCATAACCCACACCAAAGCAAATGCAATGAGCTTTGAAATGCCCACACCATGCCTGTCCTCAGCTGGCTTCTCCTGTGAAATCTGCCCATGTGGACACTGGAAATATTTCTTACATGGGGAGGTGATGGAGCTGAAACAAGATCTGGGAGCACTAGGTGAAATTCTGTGGCCATTACGCAGTGAATGCCTGCCAGCAGCTGGTGCATGCATCTGGGATGATCTGATACTTTATCCCTCTTAGATGGTGCAGCCACTTGCCATCCAAGACGAAGATGCCCTTGGCCGTGAGTCAGGACCCGATGGGTCAGACTTTGGGATCTAGTTCAATCCACCTCTTGCACCATCAGGTACATAAGGCAAAGGTCAACCATTGCCAACTAATCCTACCCTCCACCGCTCTAACTGATTCAAGTTGTCGACTAGGACAGTCATTGCTTCAGTCGCCCTCTTGCTGCAAAGGTTCCTTCTGCCTGGACACCCAGAACAGGGCTCCCACAGGCAGCCTGTTGTCTGGCTCTTTTTAAAGAGTGATTTGGATGGAGAAACTCTGTGTTTGCTTTTAGCAGCTGAGGTCTGCAGATTTGCTTCTCCATTTAAACATACTTCTGCTTCTTTTCACTGGTTGTTCGCAGAGCTTCAGTGGTCAGAGAGACACTTAACGGCCATCTACTTAGGTACTTACACAAACCCTGATATCACAGCATCAGAGCAGCCTCTGGCACTCATGGATGCGTCTTCGCAACACACCTGACACAGAGAAGGCTTATCTCCTCTAACAGGGCGAGAGCCAAGTTGCAGAAAGGTTAAGCAGCTTGCCTGAGGGAATCCATGACAGGGACCAGAGCTGATCCTAGATCTCTTGCATCTTGGGCTGGCGCCTCAGCCCCTGGGACCCTGATTCCTCCCCACCGGCGGCCCAGACTGAGCTGCTTTTCCATTGCAGTCATCGCAGCGGCAGAAGCAATCTTGTGTGTGCATTTCTGGTGCTACCCTGGCACTGCCAAAAATGTTGTCTTATAGGTCACAACCTTCCCACCTCACGGTGACAACACAGACTAGAAAAGGAGCAAATAACGGCCCACTCCTTCCAGCGGGCAGATTATCCATCTTAACAGCATGAGCTTTTAGCTTTGGCGTGAGCAGAATGGGGGGAACGTCAGTGAGTTAATGCAGCAGCTCTTCACCTCTGCAGACCTTGGGGTTTGACTCAGGTCACTGAGTTGCATCTAATAAGGGACACAAGTTCATACCTGGCGGACGGTCACTCTTACAGACACTCGCCTCCTAATTTCTGCCTGGCCTAGCAGCGAGTCTCCAGCCAGGTGAGGCCCAGGCGTCACAGAAGAAGGCTGATATAATTGGCAGAGCTTTGGGTACTGAAATTAGGAAGAGGTTCTGCAAGTCCGGGCTGATGGGCATGGCCACGTCCAGCTGGGTCCATCGGAGCCTGCCTGCACTCTGTCCTGTCCCCTGCCGCCTCTGGGTCCAGCACTGCACGGAGCATTACAGCTCTCAGTCCTGCACCATGGCTGCTCTTTGCAGAGCCCGGCAGCCCTTCATTTTTGTACAGGCTGAGCTCCTCGAAGGCCCAGCGCTCTGCCTGGGGGACACCGCGGAGCTGAAAATTCCTGCATTCCAGACGGACGGGAACAATCACCCCCGGCACCGCTGTAATTGAATCCCGGGCAGAGCAGAGCTCCAGCGACCCTGCAGAAGGGGACGGATATTGATTCGTTCTCAGCATGGGGGGACAGCCCTCTGCCCTCCGGATTCCAGCTGCCTTTCTGCAGACAAGGGGACGGGCATGTTTATGGAGGAGACTTTCAGGATATGAGCGCTGAGCTCAGCTCTGCCCAGCTGCTGCTGGAAGACGTGTCACTGCCTGAGGGCAAGGCTGCACTTTGTAATACTTCTTTCATTCGGTCTATGTCCCCTGCTCAGTCACGCTGGCATCTCCGGTCTCTTGGGGGCTGCCCGCTTCTTGGGGTCCTTCATGCCCAGGGGTCGATGCAGCTCCAGTGGAACTAGACAAAAGCAAGGGGTCCTTTTCCCCCAAGGACCCCGCCAGCCCACGGCCACTTTTCCCAAAAACAGGCCTTTCTTAACACCTGTCCTAGGGAACCTTCCCACTCGCTCAGAAGCTCCTGGGGCCAAGCATGTCCCAGCACTGCAAGCCTCTCTCAGCTACAAGGATGTTGCCCCTTCCTCAGATTTATGCCCAGTGACAGTTTTACTGCGCTCTTGGTGCTAGGCGTGCCATGCTGCCAGGCCACACTGAAGAGACACAGGTCTAAGCCAACGGGAGGGCTGGAGCTACAGGGGTAATGATGGGACAGAAGTGTGCATGGAGGCTAGGCCGGTCCCAGCATCAGCTACGTGTTTATCAGTCTCCTTTTAGAAAGGGGACGGCCCCTTCCTGCCAGGACCGACTCTGACCACTCAGCTGCTTCTCCTCGGTGTACTCCCTGAAGGGTTTAGTGTGGCCTGGCTCACCTAGCCCTCCCTCTGCCATTGCCCATGAGCCCTGGCTTCTTACCTCTCACAAACACGTAGGTGCTGACCGCTGTGGTGCCCTCAATTTTGGCTTTGATGTACTTGTAGTAGCAGCAGTAGTAGCCTGTGTCATTAGCCTGGGTCTCCGTCAGCACCAAGATCTTGCAGTAGGGCTTTGTGTCAGTGCCCTTGCACTCGTCCTGCCGGACAGTCCGGCTGCCGCTGATGCTCACCAGCACGGTTGACTCGCTCTCCTTTTCGCTCTGGACAGGATCCACCTGGCCCCCAGGCCACGACCACTCCAGGGGGTGCTGCCCTCTTCACGGAAACAAAGGGGAGAGTTAGCCAGGACCAAGGACTGACAAGGCTAATCCATGCTTAGCCTGTCCTCTCTCTGCACAAGCGTGTGGCTCCCACCCTTCATATCAGACCATGCTTCTTCCTGGGACTGACCAGGGAAAGGGGGAACCAGATACTCCCTGAGACCAGGTGTGCCCGGCCCAGCTCTGCCCAAGCCTGTAGGTGCCCAGGTGAATGCCACTGTGTGGGTGGTGCCCAGAGGAGCAGCGGCATGGCCTGTGGGCAGAAAGGGGTGCAGTGTGATGATGAAAACCCATGGCTCCATCAGCCCAGCCGGTGACAAAGAAGAAGAGAGAGATGCCCCCTTTCCTGCAAGACACCAGTATGCTTCATCCATGGAGTCTCCCTTTCCTGAGCTCCCCCGACTCCACGTGCGACTGGTCTGGGCCAGCTCTCACGAAACGATGGGTGTTGCCCCTTGCCTAGCTCCCGTAACACAACGGGCATCTCATCATCTCCTCTGGTGCCCATGATTTCACGTTGCTCATACTGACTCCAAAGCAGGATGCAGAGGGAAAGGATCCGCTTATCCAAGATCTCCCTCCCCATTACTCAGAAGAGTTTTCAGCAGTAAAGAAAGCATATAGACATGACACACTCTGCCTCTGGCTCATGGCTGGTGACTCAGGCTCGGGTGTGAAAAATGGAGTAGGTAGGAGGACGGAAAGGGGAGAGGAACTGACTGGGAAGAAAACAGCAGAAAGGAAGGGAGGACAGAGATGAAGTCAAGGAAAGGGAAACCAAGGGGAAGCTAGAAACTCATTGAACTTCCTTGAATCCAGCTGCCGGGACTATTCACTCCTCTCATATTGGCAGCCAGTCGCCTTCCAGGCAAGTACTCCAGCAAGGTTGTTCAGGTGCCTAGTGTGCTCCCTATGGGCCAGCTCTCACCCAGCTCAAGCTTCCCCCCACCTAGAAAGGATGGTCAGCCTTGAGGAAGCCCCCAGGGCTGGCCTGCCGCCTTCCAGGAATGTCCAGGAAAACTCAAGGCATAGTGCACACGTGTGGCTTTACGCTCTGCCCCTGACGAATGGAGCCTGGGGTTTCCAGGCAGACACACATCTGTGCAAACACGTGCTCACACGCACTCCGACAGCTGGACACACTTACTGAAAACGCAGCGCTGATGGATTCTTCGCAGAAGGTTTCTCGCAGCAAACTTGGAGCCCCTGTCGCAAAAATGCCTCGTCTGCACTTCCAGGTTTGGCAAGCGTAGCTAACCCCCAAAGCCCCATGCCTCTAGCTGGAGTGGTTGGGCTGGAAGCCCTTGTGCTGGGAGAGCCTCTTTCACTGGGCAAACTGGTTGCAACTCTACTGGTAAAAGCACACTTTGCTGGTACAAGCCACTAGGCGGGTTGCCGGGACAGCAAGTGCTTGAGGCGTGTGCGCCCAAAAGCTTGCAGAAAAATATACACGTTTTTGCAAATTCTTAGTTGGTCTATGTCACAGGGCACCTCCGTGCTCCTGCTCCTAGAGAGGGGAAAGCTGCCAGAGGAGAAACTGCCAGGGAGAGAGCCCTGGCAGAACGCAGTGAGCACAGCTGTGAGTTGCCGGGGCAACTAATAAGAATCAGCTGGCCAGAAGGGGCAGGGCCTGGCCCTCATAAAGCCCAGGGCTGAGGCCAGGCTGGCAGTTCCCTGCCAGCAGCTGGAGAGGCAGGAGCTCCCTCGGCTGAGAGATGGGCAGACGCCCGATGGCCAGTACAGCTCGTGAGAGCTCCGAAGGTTGGAGTAATGGTGCTAAGTTATAGCCAGGCGGCTTGCTTTGTAGTGGCTAGGTGCCCTAGGTTTTAGTTGTAGCCAGGAGGCTTGCAGTATGTTTGTGGTTGGGTATTACACCGGAGGCTTGGGTGAGGCTGTAGGGGTTGGAGGAGGCCTCATAGGGACCCCAGAGGGGTGGGGCCCCAGCGCCAGCGAGGGCGCAGCGTCAGTGCAGGCGCAGCTCGCGGTGAGGAGCGCAACCAGTGGGTTGCAGGCGGGGAACAAAGGCCCCGGGTTGTGTGCGGGGTACGTAGACCCCAGCCCCAGAGAGGGGGTGATATTATTGAGAAGCTCGGCGCAGGCATGTAAGGTCCCCGAGAAGGGGAGACTGTTGAGGAGCCCGAGACGGGCGTAGCAAGCCCGGGTAGTGGGCTAGTGCTGCAATAGACCTCAGACATGGGCAAGGTGCTGCGGTGGACCCCGACGGCAGGGGCTAGCAGCACAAAGCCCAGGAGAAGGGGAAGGTGCGGCGGGGGTCCCCGGCAAGAGGGGATAGCAGCACGGTGCGCCCGGAGGGGGGAGGTTAGCAGCGCGGTGGGCCTAAAAGACCGTAGGGCTCGATACGAGTTCCCAGAGGGGATAAGGGTCCCTGAGCGGGACAACACTATTAGAGAGAGCCCAGAGTGGGCTAGATTACAGAGGAGGCCCGGGAGAGCGGGCAAGTTGATTTGTGACAAGACAACGTCTATCCCATCAGCGAGGCTTGGGGCGTGGTATTGGGGTAGTAGGAGCCACGCGTAGCCCATAAGGCTAGGGTGCCCCAAGGCACTCAGGGGTGCAGGATAAGACCCACGAGGGGTCCAGGAGTTTACGTGCCCAAGGAGACGCAAGGCAGCCTCCCAACCTTATTTAACAGCAAAGACATGGCGGGCGAGATTCGAGGGTGCCCTTGGGCCGAATTGGCATGGAGAGAGGGCCTTAAGGAGATCACGGCCCTCCGAAAGGACCCCGGCCGTGACAGTCTAATAAAAGGTATCATCTCTGAACCAAGAGTTCGAGAGTCTTGTATTTCTTTTTGTCTCAGACCAACACGGCTACCAAATACATCCCTGAAACCTAGAACTGGGGCCAGTTTAGCTGGCGCTGGGAGAGGATAGTGAAGAGGAAATGAGACAATAGGGCGCAAGGAAAGAGCACCTGAGATTGTACGGGATGGGATTCCTGTGTGCAGTGTTGGAGATGATGCTGTGCTTTCCTCTCTGCATTTGTCTTCAGCAGAGGATTTTCCTTCCTGCACAGACCCTGCCTTGCAGGGGAGGCTGGATGGAGCTCCCTTCCACCCAGGGCCTTTAATTAGTCACAGAGGCCCCTGGGGACTGTAATTGCCCTCTCACCCACTCCAGCCTTCACAGAGGTCCCAGCCCTGCCAATATGTGAAGTAGCATTAAGTAGGGCACGGTGAGAGATTATCCAGTTCAGAGAGGCATAAGCTTTCATAGATGACAAGCTATTTTGTCTGATGCTATCCTCTGTTGTCAGGGTTTGTAATGGTTAATGCAAACCCCAGGTTTGGAAGAGATGCTCAGGGCATAAGGCAATCTCTATCTAGGAGAGGCTTAATGGGGAGGAGGAAAAGACCTTACATCTGCTCCTACCGGATTGTTAAACCATCATCCGGATCAATTGACACCAGGCATAGTTGGAGATAGGATACTGAGTTGGGTGGACCTCAGGGCCGGTCCATCTAGCAACTCCTACATCCCCCTGCTTTCCACAGCAGTGCAGCCTGCTCGTGATAGGACTCAGGAGCGGGTTGCCTTCTCCACTGATCAGACTCGGGAATGAGGATGCCTGTTCGATTACAAAGACTCTTTGTCGACTCCGGTCTAGAGTCTCTCTCGAGTATAAGCCAAGCGAGGGCTACACGGCCTCGCCTGTGGAGCGCAGGAAGCAGGAGGCACATCAAGAAGGAGCTGGTGCAGCTTCCACAGTGGGGGGTGCTGGCCGGGAAGAGAGTGCAGCCAAGGGACGTGCAGATCCAACACGTTGGCCGAGCGGTCTCCTACGGGATGTGATGGGCTTGCTCTGAAGCACTTATAGCTCCCCCCTTCTGGGAACCTTTGCCTGGGGCGTGGGAGGATGAATGGGGGCAGGAGGTGGAGCTCACACAATGGATATTCCAGCTGCTGCCCTTGTCCAGTCATCCCAGGCTCTTTACTGGTCATGTATCACCAGCTACAGACTGAATTGTGCCTTCAGTGACACCTGAGCAGCCCGCTTTCCTTCAGCGGTGCTGCGCTGTGTGTCGGCCTAAAGATCCTGCTGGTGCTTGAGATGGGATGGAAACCATGCCTCACTCAGCCCTAGCATACTAACACTGCAAAATATCTGCTTGCGACTCGCGTGAGCAAACGTGGCTGAATGGGGAGTGAGGAGGGGCTGTTTTTACACTGAGAACAAGGTGCTTTTGGTCTTGGATGGAGCACGAATGTAGTTTCACTAGGATGCAACGTGCCAGAGTTGGTGACTCCAGGTTAGATTCAATCCCATCTCTTAGTTATGCAGGAGTGCGATGTTTTAAAACATGCATTTGGCTTTTTAAGCTGAAACCAGAAACAAATGGTAAACTTTCTTCCCCTGACCAGACTCAGACCCCTCTTCCCACTGAGTCCGCTCATGTTCTCTCCGCAGACCCCATTCCTCAAAAGCCCAGGGCAACAGGATCGGTAGCAGGATGGCTGTGCTTATTAACAATATCTCAAGGTTTTAAGGCCCAGACTACATTATAGAGCCTCAAAGCCTCCCACATTTGTTCAGGC
>NW_005841980.1:3091763-3091978 GCF_000455745.1 Alligator sinensis | reverse complement strand
ATTCCTGGTGCTGCGTACGGAGCAGAATAATTCTGGGAGTCTCCAGAGTTTCCGCTGTTTGTTTACCAAATGGGATTTTCATCCTTTCTCAAACCCACTGTTTTATTAACCATCAAGGCTAGCAGCGGTTGAGTGATGAGTATATACACATGTATCCAAGAAGGGCCAATACAAACAGACCTGTTGACCGGTCCTGGGTCGTGCTAAACACATGC
>NW_005841980.1:3080898-3091753 GCF_000455745.1 Alligator sinensis | reverse complement strand
CAAGTGCCACTGGACTGAATTCGGAGCTGGGGAGAGGAGTGATGTGCGGGCACATGCGTGTGGGGGCAGACCGAGGTGGAAGTGACGTTGGGTCAGACTCGTTTCGATTCACCTCTGTGTTTGGACCGCTGTGCTTGGGAAGAGGCCCGGGTAGCAGTTTCTGGACAGCTCCCTGCCTCCTGCCCTTCCCCATCAGCGCTCCCTGTCTAAGTGCTTGTCTTCATTATGTTGTTCCAGCCGGGGCCCATCTGCCAGCTCTTGTGACTGCTCCTCTCTGCTGAGGGGTAGGAGACAGGCAGCGCTGGTGCCAGCTAGGAACAGATGCCGCATAGACTTCTCTGCAGCTGCGTACATGAATAGCCCAAGTCTTCTCCGAAAGGATGCTCTTCAAGGGAGACAAGCCACTGACAGCTCTCTTCTTCCTGGCCCAGCGCTCTCCACCTCCCCACGCGCAGACAGACGGGGCAAAGGCTTCAGTGGGCTTGTGAGCTGATCTCATGGAAGGAGACCGTCTAACTTGGGGGGGACTTAGAGGTGCCGAGCAGGGGTTTGCTGCGTCTGCCACACAAGAGTGCACTGCTGTCTCTTCCCTGTGCTCCCTGCGAGCTGCCACGGGGGCATGGCTGTGCCCTTCTGTTCCTTCAGCTCCACAATAGCTGTTTGCTTCCTCGTCACCCTGAGCTGGGAGGGGGCCAGGGACAAACTTCCTTTCTGCCAGTGGAATATGCAGGCAGCCCTCAAGCAGCTCTGCGGTAAACCGCAGTGCTCTCTTCCCTTTCCTGAGCGTCAAGGCCAGACACGCTGACCCGGTGCACCTGAGCGCATGACACCTAAACGGGGATGCGTTAGGCAGGCGAGCGGTGGGGCGACCGCGGCGCCTGGTGCATTTCTTTCCTCCGGGGCTCCCTGTTGCTGTGCAAGCAGCTCTGGTGGGCTCCGCGCCAATATTCATGAGACGGAAAGGCACAAAGTCTCCGCTTCCCCTCTGGCATGGGCTGCCGAGGGCATGAATACAGAGATTCATCCCGATATTCCTTCCTTCCTTCTTAGGACTCAAACTAATAAAAGATGCACTGTGTGCACGGACAT
The DNA here is from genome assembly GCF_000455745.1 of Alligator sinensis. Taxonomy (NCBI): domain Eukaryota; kingdom Metazoa; phylum Chordata; order Crocodylia; family Alligatoridae; genus Alligator; species Alligator sinensis. The sequence goes on along the minus strand of NW_005841980.1, from coordinate 3,090,664 downwards.
CACCCTCTTGGCCCTTGGCTGTTATATGCTTTGACTCAGCCACTTTGGTCTGCTCACGGTCAGCCCAAGCGCCCAGGGCTGATCTGTAATTCTGGAAAGGAGAGGGAGGATTTTTACATGGGGCCCAGCCTGGTCTGTGCAAGGGAACAAAAGCCAGCAGGTTTGCAGAGGGAGCCCAGCTCTCCACCTAAATGTTGTTTAACAGGCTTGGACTAACGGGGCGGGAGGCAGATGCCAACAGCAGCCAGAGAGCATGGTTTGTGGGGTGACGAGGACAAGCAAAGACCACGTGCAGCTTGACTCCCAGAAGGAGCCGTCAGACATAAATCATCCCTGCCCCACCCTGGCACCCTTCCCTTGTCGGCCTGGATGCTTGTGTATTTTGCTGCCATAACCCTTCCTCGCCCATTAACGCGAGCCGTGTCCTGTCAGGGTGGTCTGTGCTCTAGGGGGGAGACTTGGAGACAGCTGGGCCTAATTAAAAATGCATGAACCCGTAAGAATGAAAAGCAAATTCAAGTGATGGAGTGGCTGGGGGCGGTGGAGGGGAGGATGACTCTGTAGCTGCCTTCTCAGCAAAATGATCTCCTCAAGATGCTAGAGAAACACGGGTGCGAGAGGCCAGGAAGGAGGAGGGAGCATCTGAATCCTGTCGTTGGCAAAGGGCTGGGACTTCAGTGGGACCTGTGCAGCTGTGGAGGATCGGTGCAAGGCCACAGCCCCCAGGACTTCCACAAGCCGATCACCCCTCGGCCACCAGAAGGACCCCAACGGGGAACACAGCTTAATGGGAACATAGCCTTCACAAACCTGTCCTTTATATGCCTTCTTTGTCGCAGTCTTCACAGGCAAGGGCAGCTCCCAGACTACTGCACCGGGCAGCACGGTTTGGGGAGGAGGGGAGCAGCCACCAGCGGTGAAAGAATAGGTTAGGGACTATTTAGAAAAGCTGGACATGTACAAGTCCATGGGGCTGGATGGGATGCACCCGAGGGTGCTGAGGGAATTGGCTGATGAAACTGCAGAGCCACTGGCCATCATCTTTGAAAACTCATGGCAATCAGGAGAGGTCCCGGATGACTGGAAAAGGGCAAACATAGTGCTCATATTTAAGAAAGGGAAAAAGGAGGACCCAGGGAACTACAGACCAGTCAGCCTCAACTCAGTCCCTGGGAATCCTGGAGCAGATCCTCAAGAAATCCATTTCTGAGCGCTTGGAGGAGAAAAGGGTGACCAGGAACAGTCCGCATGGATTCACCAGGGACAAGGCATACCTGACCAACCTGACTGCCTTCTACGACAAGGTGACTGCTCCGGGGATGCGGGGAGACCAGTGGATGTGGTGGGCCTTGATTTTAGCAGGGCTTTTGATATGGTCTCCCACACCATTCTTGCAGGCAAGATAAGGAAGTACAAGCTAGATGAATGGACTGTAAAGTGGACAGAAAACTGGTTGGAGCATCAGGCTTAGAGCGTAGTAATCAATGGCTTGATGTCTAGTTGGCAGCTGGGATCAAGTGGAGTGCCCCAGGGGTCGGTCCTGGGGCCGGTTTTGTTCAATGTCTTCATGAACGACCTGGAAGATGGCAGAGCGCACCCTCAGCAAGTCTGCAGACGACACCGAACTGGGGGGAGTAGTAGATACACTGGAGGGTAGGGCTGGGATTCAGAGTGACCTAGACAAATTGGAGGACTGGACCAAAATAAATCTCCTGAGGTTGGATTAGGACACGTGCAAAGTCCTGCACTTAGGAGGGAGCAATCCCATGCACTGGTGCAGGCTGGGGGTGACTGGCCGGGCAGCAGCTCTGCAGAAAAGGACCTGGGGGGACAGGGGACAAGAAGCTGAATAGGAGCCAGCAGTGTGCCCTTGTTGCCAAGAAGGCTGACGGCATCCTGGGCTGCATTGGTAGGAGCGGTGCCAGCAGATCGAGGGCAGTGATTCTTCCCCTCTATTCAGCACTGGGGAGGCCACATCTGGAGTCCTGTGGCCAGTTTTGGGCCTCCCACTACAGAAAGCCTGTAGATATGTTGGAGAGAGTCCAGCGGAGGACAACGAAAATGGTTGAGGGGTTGGGGCACATGACTGGCAAGGAAAGGCTGAGGGAACTGGGCTTATTTAGTCTAGAGAAAAGGAGACAGAGGGGATTGAATAGCAGCCTTCAGCTCCCTGCAGAGGGTTCGAAAGAGGATAGATCTGGGCTGATCTCAGTGGTGGCAGATGACAGAACAAGGAGCAGCGGTCTCAAGTTGCAGCAAGGGAGGTTTAAGTTAGTTATGAGGAAAAATTTTCCCATTAGGAGGGCAGTAAAACACCGGAACAGGTTACCCAGAGAGGTGGCAGACTCTCCCTCCTTGGAGGTTTTTAAGACCCGGGTAGACAAAGCCTTGGCTGGGATGATGTAGTTGGGACTGGTCCTGCTTGGAGCAGGGGGCTGGACTAGATGCGACCTCCTGAGATCCCTCCAACCCTCGTTTTCTATGATTCTAAGGCACAGGGACAACCCCCACCCTGCTCTATTTGCAGGGACCCTGGTGACCTTTGGCTGGGCCTGTATCCCACTGAAAGCCTGGAAGCGTAGGCCAGAGCTGCTCCTGGTTTGCCTTGACAGGACATGGCTCGCACGAATGGGCACCTCTGGTGTTTGCAGGATACTAAGAGAGGCTTTTGCTCATTGTGCTTGGTCTGGAAAGAAGACCCTTTTCTGCTCTGCATGGCTTTCTTCCGTGTACACGGATGCATCCAGAGCGTATAGCTAAGGATGCAATGTTAGCATAACGGCTATTTCCTGTCCCTGTGTGGGGAGCTTAAGAGAAAGGCTTTGCGCTCCACAGTGAACAGGCAGGAATATGCACGGAGCAAGGCTTGGGGTGCTCACTGCGAGGGACTGTTTGTATGTGCCCACCTGTCTCTAACCCTCATTTGTCCTCTGTGCCCAATAATGACCCACAGGCACTGCGCGGGTCTGGCCTTTCCCTGCCCTGCTTCCATGTAGGAATACCTGCCTTTCATGCCACGTACAGAACACCTCCCAGACCTGGCATGGGCAGCTATTCAGATGTAGATGAAGAGAGGAGAGCTCTTCTCTTGCTGCATGTGGGGGTTAAAGGGTGTCAGGACCCCTAGCACTGCCTACAAGCCAAGATGCAACTGGAGGTGCCAGCCAGCATCCTTTCAGAGTGCAAAACAGCGCAGCAGGGGCTGGCACAGCTGGTGCAGCTCATGCAGGGAAGAGCATCTGGCATGTACCCCACTGTCGACAGCCAGTGCTGCCCAGGTCAGCCATGCACACTGCACTCACCTGGGACATGCACCTTGGGCTTGCAGTCTGTTGGTCCAGGCTGCTCTGCCAATGCAGGAGGCCTCCTCATGCCCACTGGCGGCCCATCACTGGCACCAGCAGCACAGTGCAAGTCTCTCCCAGCACTCCCACTGCTCCCAAGCCCATTCACTGCTTTGCTGAGAAAGGATCTGCACAGATACTGAAATCTCTGGGATGTGATTAAAAGCCCCTTGGGAATGAAATGGAGGCCAATGCAACTATTTATTTCCTCTACCACCAAGGTCCAAATGAATCTGGGGGAGAATGTGGCCCTAACACTCCTAAGAGAACTGGAGCTGGAGCTGGAGCCTTGTGCCTACAAGGTGTCCTTTAACACCTTCCACCTGCTCCTCAAGCCCAGGACACTTGCAGGCAAGAAGGGAGCATTCATCAGGGATGAGCTGGATATGGCTAAGTGAGCTTGGGACAAGACAAGTGCATGGCCCTATACCAGGACCGGCACAAATGCTTCAGTGCCATGTATAATGCTGAAATTATAGTGCACACCTCACCGGGAACCTGCCTGCACAATCCTGCCATGGGCTACTTCATGCTCTTGGAGCGAATCCCCTGATTCAGCAGCACAGGCGCTTCCAGCCAGAGACCAGTTCCCTCCCACATGTGTGAGGACAACACAAGGCGTCAGATATCCACTTATGGGAAATACCAAGGACCACCTCCATCACAACCAACAGACACAGCTTTAGCCTCCTGCCTGTGGGGTCTCCACATCCCAGAACCACCAAATAGCTGGCAGGCTTTGCTCAGTGCAAAGCCAGAATTAGACTGGCAGGGACCACAGGACCAATGCTAGGGCCATGCTAGACATAGAGAAGGGCTGTCACATGCACAAGGAAGTGGAGGGGGGTAAAGGCAATGCTTTCTTTCAGAGCCAGCGAGGGAACGGATGAGATGACAAGCCACATGGAAGTCCTCATTGCCGGGCGTGCTGAAGGTCAAGTTCCACGGCTTGGAGTCCAAAGAGCAGACCACCAGGAGCCGGCATGGGCACCCAGAGCAAAGCCACTGTCACAGGTCTCTTACCTGCAGGTAACAGCCAGTGTGTCCTTGGCGTTTATGATGTGCTCCTCCTCGGTGATGCTAAGAGTGGGTGGGCTCATAGAATAGCTGCTCACCAAATCTGCAGAGAAAAAGGAAAGAGAGAGAAATGCAGTTGCTCTGCTGTGCTTTGGTCTGCCATCGAAAGCCAGCCTGTGGCAGGAGAGACAGGGCCTGCTGCCCTGGATTGATTTATTGCTAAGTCACTGGGACAAGCACAAATCCTCAGGCTCTCCCTTCTCTAGAAGGCATCAGCTCCCCAGCAAAGGTAGCTCAGCCTCAGGGACAGATTGGTCCTGAAGGAAGGAGCTACAGGACCACACGAAACCTCAGGAGCTGGCTTTGGGCAGCCTTGCAGAAAATCACGGGCACATCCGCTTTTAAGCAGACTAACACAAGATCATTGATTTATTCTTCACATCTGCATCGTCAACAGACTGCACTAGGGGCAAACGTCCCAAGGTGCCACTGAGACAGCAAGATAAGTAACCAGTGACTTGCACCAATCCGGTGTCACCCTCTCCTTATTTCCTGGCCAGTCTCATGATCTTAAGTGTCCATCTTCAAACTCAAGCTCCTGGAAATGTGCTAATTGAGAAAGGGAAGTTTCTAGCCCTTCTGGTTGCAAAGAAAAGCCTGAAAATATGACCAAGCAGATGCTAAAATCCTGCTCAACATTTCTTTTGAAAGTCTCTTGGTTTTTGACTCTTACGAACAGCAATGAAGTTAAGGTCTTAGCTGATGGAAAGCCAACTGGGTTTGATTCCTGGGCTGGTGACTCTGTTTCTGGGTGTGACAGCAACGTCCCAGAGCTGAGCAGCCCATAGTCTGGCAAAGAACCGAACATTAGAGCATCTGATGAAATGACAGACTCCCTGCGGGACTGAGCCGCAACCTGGAAAAGGAGGTAAGAAGCATCCCAGCTCTGAGTGGACAGGGCCAGCCTCCCGTGGCCGGCCACGGGACACGCAGCGAAACATCCACTGCGGTGAATGGACCTCCAATAACGCCGCTCTGCGCAGACGGCCTTGTGGGGCTTTTTTTATTTTAATTGTTTTCCATTTCCTTCCCACCCAGAAGTCATTCTGAGCACAGTCAGATGACTGGCTGTGCCCATGGAAACTGGCCCAGCGCTAGTCTATCACGGACTGACGCACCGGCTGTCAATCCCCCTCTTCCCCTTCCTGCGCTACGTGATGACCGAGGCTGGCTCAGACGTTCCCCGGATTGGCTCGGGGAGGAGATGATTCGCCGTGATGGTGGTGCGGCACTGGGCGACGTCACGGCCGAATGCCGCGTGTCCATCTCCGCCCCTTCGTCCGGCATGCCCTTTATGCACAGAAAGCCTCCTCCAGCTTCCACCCTGGCCCCCCAGTCACTGTGCTACCAGGCAGAGCCCTCCGCCAGGCTCGCCTCTGCCAAGAGCCCGTATACAAAGATTCGACAACAGGAATCCGGTGCAATTAAGCACGCCGATCCCCGCCTTGCACGCCCTCCCAGACTTCTCAGCGTCTGCTCTGCCCCGCTTCAACCTTAGGTTTTCCATGGCAGGGACTGTCTGCCTTTTATGCCGTGCTGAGCTGAGCATGCCGCCAGCCCCTGACAGATACTTCTGCAGACGAAAGAAATCTGGGAGAGGAACAAAAAAGGAAGAGAAAGAGTGAGGGATAGATAAGGAAAGATAAGAAAAAGGCAAAGAGGGGAACAGGCAAGCAGGCCGGCACGGCTTTGCAAACTGGTGTCTCCCCCCTACCTGCCCTAGAGCGTGCCAATGGACCGCCAGTGCCTGGGCAAGCCCGGAGGTCAGTGGGAAATGGGCACAAGCTCACCCCGAGCACAGGAGGATAAGAAAAGGTGTAGCTGAAAGAGAAGGGCAGCGTGGAGAGAGACGGAGGGAAGCAGAAGAGGGAGACGAGAAGAGGTGCGGACAGAAGGGGTGAAGCGCTCCCTCTCCCCACGGCCATCACTTGAACAACAGTTTGTTAAGAGAGAGAAAGGGAGAGACGCTTTGGATGTCAGACAAAAAAATGTGCCCCGTGGTTGTGAAAATAAATTAAAGCATTTTTGGTGAAATCCCTGAAAAAAATAGAACAACAGTTATTGGAACAAACGAAATCCAGGTCCTCTGCCACAGGGCTGGGCTGGATTCGAATCTGTGTTTCCTATTATTGCTGCACAGGGCGATGCTGTCCAGACGCTGCTTCCCAGAATGGCCAGGTCTATCTCGCTCAAACTTTGTGCTACCCTTGGGTCTACATCTAGGGACAATCTCTGCCACAGAATAGGAGGCGCTCACTGCATTGTGGCCCACTTACAAGATAGACCCCCAGAGCCCAAAAAGCCCTGGTCAAATGTGGTTCACACTCATGGACTCTCTAGGAAGTTTCCCTCTCTGTCTGGTCCGGGTGAACTTCTCAGTATTTTCCACCTGAGTGCAGCGAACGTGCAAGTGCCAGCCTAACTGCTCTAGATTAAGCCAGCTACCGTGCAGGCGAGTCCTTTGTGCAGTTCTGCAAGCAATGCCCATGCATGAAAGTCTTCCCACCTAGCCAATGGACTACTCGTCTAAACATGCAGGTGTGCCTGAAGGACCAGAGCCAACATTTCTCCCGTACGACTCTGGCAAAATACCTGCCCTACGGGACCATCAGAGCCCAGGGAGGCAGTTCAGTGCAGACCGTCGGCACCTTTGGATATTCCTGACACAGATCCCAGCACAACTTGGAGAACACAGCTCAGTCCAGACCCCAAATCCCTCTGCTCTTCCAGTCGTGGCTGCCCGCACAGCGCTGCCGACCCTGCTCAGCACCCACTGAAAGCGCGCCTCACTGATCCACTCTTGGACACCCACAGCAGAGCCTGCCGCTTGCACTGACACTTCGCCGTGGGTTTGTGAAGCCCACCCAGACTTGGCTGAGGTTGCCAAATGTTCTGAGAGCTGGAATTTTTGCATTACAACACTTTGGAGTGCCCCCCCCCCCCCCCCCCAAAAAAAATCATTTTGGTTAATTTTTCCTACATTTTAAAGAAAATCTGGAAACCAGTAATAGAAAACATGCAGCAAAAAAAAAATCAGTTTTATGGTTCTTAGGTTTTGCCAAACATGTTTTTTTTCCAAGATTAAATATGCTTTGGTTTTCTGGTTCCTTTTTTAATCAGGAAAAACAAATTGTGGGATATTTAAGGGGGGAAATGGAATTTTTTCTAAATTTCCTACAAAATCCGGCATTTTTTGATCACTTCACCCATTTGTCTGTGACTTTAGAAAAGTGTGAAACCAATTCTTCAGCGCTGAAAGGCAAGTGCAGTCATCCTCTTTCCTCGGTAGTTTCCAAGTGATGATGAGCAGAACACAAGTCTGGTTTGGGCGCTGGGATATTCAGCTGCTAGAAAATGAAGCAAGCCTGAACAGTAACGAATTAGCCGCTGACTGATTGATTTGCAGGTCTCAATAGCTCTCGTCCATTGATCTGAGGGTCCCAACTCCCTGCTCTTACCGGGCAGCTCTCAGGATGGTTGCAACCTCAATATCACGCTGTGTGATAGAAGGCAGCAGAGGGATACACGCCGCTACCTGCAATACAGGCAGAGGACTTGGGCAACACAAGATTAGGATGTCTCCCATGTGTGGGTGCTCCACGGGGCAGGGCTGGTCTTCAAGAGCCTAAGTTTCAGAGGCAATCAGGTCTGTGTGAACTGCCAGGACTCCCCTGGCCTCCACGCCTTGTGTTTCTGGTGATGCATACTACCATTGCTATCACAGCAATGCTTTGCAGTCCATGCCCCCCGTGCTAACTGCTGCGCGTAGACATCCCAAGGTCTCCATAAGCTCACCAGCTGGACAGAGAAGTGGTGGGGAAGGAATTAAGAGGCAGTGAGGGCTGAAATGTCATCGCCCAGCTGATGGTCCTTGCCTGGGCTGCTGGAGCATGGTTCCCCCTTGGGAGGGCAAGGTGTGCCAGGCGAGACGCACCCAGCTGGGATGCCTGCAGGTGGCTTTGCAGAGACCCAGGTGAAGGCCTAGGGCAGCCACAAAAATAAAGGCCTGTCTCCCTTTCTGTGCAGTGTTATGACCTGCTAGAAAACAACGCCGGGGGCAGGGGCAGGGTGGCCGGGGAAGGACGAAAAAGTACGGGCTGTGCAGGTTGAGGCTCTGGGATTCCTGCAGATGTATCCTGTCTGCGCCCGGCCGCAAGTACAACAGGAAAAGGAACAAACGCTGCAGCAAAGCACGCTTGTACAGAGCTGCCCACGCCGCGTGGGGGCCGGTCATGCTGTTGACCAGCCAGCATGGAGCCGTCCTCCTGCCAGTCTGGCCCCAGCCGGTGGGAGGTTCCCAACTGGCCCCCGTCCCTCTTGATACAGCTCCTGGGGTGAATTCACAGGCAGGAGCAGTCCCCTTCCAGCCTCCGGTGGGCCCCGACCCCCGGACTGCACCGCTGGTGACATGCTGCGGTCAAACACCTCCCGTCTCCTTTCGCTGGCTGCTCTTCGCTCCCTAACCAAACCCACCCCAATGCCTCCCGTGCTTCCCTGCTGTCCCCCAGACACGGCCGACTTCCCGAGGCAACGCACCTCCGCTGGAATTCACCCCGTGCCTGCGCAGCACAACCCGACTCTCCTGACAGTTGATCTTGGCACCGGCTTTTGCTAGGAAATGTCAGCTGACTGACAAACAGATGGTTCGTGTCTCTGGCAAATCCCGGAGCGCGAGGGAGACGTCTCCTGAGAAAACAGGGCCCCATCTCCCCAGATCACACGTTCCCCGGAGCCATCCCAGGCCGGGAGACTGAGCGGCTCTGGCTCTTCCAGGCATGTACCAGTGATGTGCATCACATGTACCCTGATGCATGCATGCATGCGTGGTGGGGGCGGGGGGCTACAACAGTGCATATATCATTATATGTGCATGTCTGTGTATATGTACACACACATCACACGCTTCCACAGAGAAAGAATTAATGTAATTAAAAAGGCATGCCTCAGCCCTGGTGATCTTTGTTTTTTCAAGAGGGTTTCCAAGCGAGTTGGCAAGAGGATATTAAAACAAACAGAGCGGGATTGATGGGACGCGGGGAGGAGAGGAAGCCGGGTTCCACAGCCACTCACACCTTGTCTATTTTGGGAGAAGCGTGTTTCCCAGCGGCTTCCCTACCCTTGATCTCCCAGGGCATGGTTCTTAAAGGAGCAGGCTGCAAGCACCTTCTCCAGCTTGGATGCATCATCTGGAGCTCCTTCATCTTCTGGAGCTCTCCTCCAAGTCCATTAATGGCCCTTGAAATCACTGGAGGGAACCTCCGACGGCTGTCCAGAGACCGTACGTCAGAGCCCGTCGCCAGCGCTCGCCGCGGACTCGCCTGCCACGCACCCAGCTACAATTCTTC
>NW_005841980.1:3059371-3080867 GCF_000455745.1 Alligator sinensis | reverse complement strand
AAGAGTCGCCTGGTGCCCTGAGGTCCCCCAGCGTGACCCGACTGGCTCCCAGGGAGGCACACCTGACGGATGCCAGCTCAACGCTGTCCTGAAATGCCGTGCAGCTCAGAGAGGGCTGCTGACGGGACCTTCTGCCCACGTGGGGCCGGGGCAGGCGAGAGTGGAGGAGCCAAGTATGTCAGGGGCAGATGCGAGCGTGCTTTGGTCTTTGCCACTCAGCAATGCTTTCTGCTTCCACTCCCCGTCTCGTCATGGTTAGCCCACTCGAATGGCTCCAGCATGTCTCTGCCTCCCATTCCCTCCCTCTTGCAGGAGGCAGCCCCGCTGAGCTCCTCTCCAGAGAGCGATCCAGCTCACACGGTCCCTCGCACCGACCTCCTTTCTTGTCCTGGCCTGTGTTGAATCCCTCTGGTTGCCATCGGCCTGGTTATCGGGCAACCCCAAAGGACCCCCCCCACACTGAGATACCCCTCACTTCCAGGATCCTTTTAATAAATGGGCTTTTCAGCTGCGGCACATCTTATTGCAAGTGGCTGCAATAAGGATTTCCAGAGCTGGAGCGTCCAACATTCAGCCAAGCGGTCACCGGCCCTGGGCCCACCGCTCCGATTTCCTCCCTCCTGCTCCCAGTCCCAGGTCTGCGGATCCCCCTTCTCTTCTTCCCCCCTTCCTGTCCCCACATCTTCTCCCCCGCTCTCTTCTCTGCTCTCTTCCTTCTTTTGCCTCCATTTCCTCTTGCTCTTCCTTGACCGTTTTCCTGTTTCTTATCTCACCTCCACTTCCCCCAGACTCCGAGCTGCCCCTGGGCTTGAAGCTCCCTGGCGCTTGCAAGCGGTGCAAGTTGACACCGGTGCAGAGTCAGCAGGTGAGTTTGGCCCTTCCCGTGTGGCTTTGGCATCTAACAAGGGCAGCTGCTCCAGAGCACGGCCCTGAAATGGGAGAGTCCTGAAGGCGGGGAAGGGAGTGGGGAACCAGCTTCAACAAGTGGAATTAAATCCATCTATTTTCTTTTCTAACACGGGAAATGGCATTTTCCTCCTGCCTTGTTTGCCTTCAAGCCGAGCCCTGAGCATTTCCAGATATTAGCGGATACGTTGGCAGCCAAATCCATGTCTAGACGGCCCGTTGGGCTAGTTCCTTATGTCAACAAGAGCGGAGGTTACTGCTGATGGGTGATGTCAGCACCAGAAGTGTCAGGACAAGGCCATGCATTTCCACTCCCCTCCCCACCCGCTCCGAGCCCACCCCCTGGCTAGGGGCTGATTGAAAGGCATGAACCTTTGTGTCTCCGATGCCACCCAGGCCCACGGTCCGGACTGGTCTGCCCACGTGCATGGTGCACCCCTTGCTGCTACGCAGAGATTTCCGTGTCAAAAGAAGAGCTAAGAAAGAAACACGGCGCTTTTCCTTCTGCTCCACCCGTGGCAAAGGGACAAGACCCAACCCTCTGCCAGTACGCAGATCTCGTCCACACACAGTTCCACTGGTGGGAGCTTGCACCCAATGGAGTTTGGACCATTGTGATGATCTCTGTGCCTGGGAACACCAGGGAAGCCCCCCAATCTCCACTTTCTCATTCAAGCCTCCGCTGCCATGCGATTGCAAAAGTGCGCTGAGCAAGCCCCACGTGTCACGCCGACCCCTTGGGTTCAAAGCCACCCATGCGAGTCGCTCCATTTCTCAGTGCCTCGGCCTCCCTCTGTAAAGGGTAACACAGACCTGCCTCAATCGTAAAGAGCTTGGAGGAGGTTAAATCTACGCTTGGTTACACTGTGCACGTTGGGGACAAACTCAGTTGCAGATACTGGGGTGCCCGAGATCAGTCATTGCCTTAGTGTTACCTCATGGGAACTCTTCAATAGCCCTGGGCTGGGTGGGCTGGTTTGCACACGGACATCATGCTGCAAAGCAGTTGGAAGCATCTCCTGTCCCAGGGGCTGACAAATCTCCCAGCCTCAGAGGGTGCAAGTAGGAAACCAAACCAGGTCTCAGGTAGCAGCTGCGGAGACACCAGGATGGCTGGACATGCATCACAGATTTGTGATTCCCTTTGCATCGCAGATTTGCAAGCCTGGGTTCCTGCTGTTGCAAGCTGCTGTGCTCCCCGGCAGCCCGAATTGCCTGCACTTCCCCAGCCCACTCCTTTCTCTGCTGCCCTTCACGGTGAGGATTCATAGATTCATAGATGTTAGGGTCGGAAGGGACCTCAATAGATCATCGAGTCCGACCCCCTGCATAGGCAGGAAAGGAGGAGCAGAGCTGATCTGCAGTGCTCCCCCATGCCACTTGCGGGGGAGTGACAATACCTCCTCCTCTCCCTGACACTTCTGTCAGAATAGGGCTTCACAATGCAAAATGCCTTCAGCTTTTGAATCTCATTGCCAGCGCAGTAAGACCCCTTGTTCCACCCCTCCAGGCCTTCCACGGGTCAGGAAACCTGGCAGAACTGCCTTCCCCGTGTTCACCGCTTATACCATCACCTGGAAAAGTAAAACTGCCCTTCTGGACAGCAAGGAGGCTGGAGCAAGCTCTCAGCCAAGCAAACGTTATGACCTTCCCCCCTTTCTCAGCCTTACTTAGCAAAGCAGAAAGGAGGAGGCGAGAGACACCTGTTTCCTAGTCAGCAGAGGCTAGGACCAGGAGAGCTGCCTTAGTCCACTGGAGGGAAACATATACAGCATTTGGTGGCCGCTTGGAGGAGAATTAGCAGCCACCGCTAAAAAAGCCACTTCAAAAAGTGGCACCCCCATCAGAGCCCTGAGAAGAGGCCGAAGATTGGACAGACCCAACTGTCCTCTCACACATCCAGCGACAGCTCTCACCTGGAGACGTGTCCCGCTGTAGGTGCAGGCAGCTGGTGCATGAAGGAAGCTTGTCCATGCTGGCCCTAAAGGACTTCCCAGTCCAGAGCCATCTTCCCCCCCACTCTGAACACTGGGGAGCAGATTAGCAGAGCACGAGGCCAGTGCAGATCATCACCTCTCTGATGTAGTAGCATCGTATATCCCCTTATATAAAGCAATGGGAAATGTGGCCCCTAGTACTTCTATGTGACTCGATCCACGTGCTGCAGACAAAGCTCGCCCCATTTCCCACCCACTGGGCTGAAGTTCTTGCAGCAGGCTGAGTCCTCCTCTCTTCTCCAGGGGAAGCTTGGAGCCGTGTTTGAAAAGCAGAATGTGGCTGTCACGCATCGAGCAGGGGAGCTGGCAGGTCGACAGGGGGAATTTGAATGCACAGCTGACATCTCCTCCTCTTCACAGTTACTCATGTCATAAGAAAGGACAGCCAAAGGGTGAGGAAGGCTTGTTTGCAACGGCATGACACAGCGCTGAAGGTTGAAAACTGAATAAACCGGCCCTTGCCAGCTCTAGCTACAGCTGGGATCAAACCCCATGGAGATGCACAGCAGGTGAGGTTCCCCCTGTCCGTCACCCAGGATGACCCGTCCTAAATGCAGGACAGAAGCACTCCGGCAGCATGGAGCAGTCTTTAAATGCTAGCCAACGAAACGAGTAGCAATAAGGTGAGCCCGGATTCAATGTGACCATTTCAGAAGGATCCCAGCAGAGAGGACAGGGTCAGGCTAGGATGCTACAGCAATACATGTGCATAACCAACAACTGAAAGCAGGAATCCCAGAAAACGGCTGGTTCCCACAAAGGGCAGAGGCACTGCCTCCCTTTCTTGTGCTCTTAACGAGCTGCTTAAGAGACATGCCCAATGTGCTCCCTGTTTCACAAGGGTCAGTCAAGTTGCTCCGCAACGCAGCAGCAGGTCAGTCCGTGTCTTGCCCTGTCCTACACAGGGTTCGGGCCGAGGGCTCAGCTAGCACCGTAGATATAGGGCTGCTTACAGCTGTCAGCGCCTTGTCCAAAGCTCAGAAGTGAAGGGGCTGGTATCCTTGTCCTATCACGAGGCATCCACATGGATGGGTTAGAAAGAATCCCGCTGGAGTCTGGAAACACCTAATTCCCTCTCTCCTGTTCCCCCATTCCCTTGTCCCTCCTCTTCAATGCACACCCCATGCGAGGAGGCCTTTCAAAGCAATGACAGCACCTTGTCACCCTTTTCCTGGCGATGCAAGTGAGACCAGAAGGAAGCCTGACCAGGAGGAGAGGCATTGCTCTCTGAGACTTACTTCTGTCCCCTCGAGACCTACCGTCTGCAAGCACCGCTCCGCCAGGGAGCATCCTCTAGCTCCCTGGGCTCCTTTGAGGGATGGAGAATGCGGTGGGAGCAGCCTAGCAGGGCTGAGAGGGCAGAAGGAGTCCACTGGGCACAATCGTTGCATTACAACACGGCAACACTCCTGTTGAAAAGCTCCTGTTAGCACCGGGGCTTGTTATGAGACAGGCGGTACCCCCGACCCAGCTGGGACTGGCGGTACCCCCAACCCAGCTGGGACTGGCAGGCTCGAGGACGTAGGAGAAGTCAGGTTGTGGCAAACCTGGCGTCTGAACCCCGACCTAGGCACTCCCAGTACTTAGCTGGTGATCTCAAGAACCCCTTTGGCCTAGAGCCATAGACTTTCTTATCGCAATAGGAGACTTGCACACACAAACACACACTTCAAAGGGCTTCCTACGGAGGCAAGCGAGGTATCTCAATGCATCAAATTAGCACCAAGCTGGCCACATGGCCCCCTCAGGAAGCTAAACATAGATGTTTCTGCTATGATGCTGCATCGCTGAAGCCCTTGGGAGGTAGTGGAGCACTAAGACCTAATGGCTAGAGTACGCGACTGGAGTTGGTGACATCTGCCAACCTCACAGAGGAGTGGGGGCAGGTGACTTCAGGTCCTCACACAAATGCTGCTCTAACAAAGCACTGCTATTTGTACAAGCCCTTGGGAAGCTTTTCCTCTCTCCGGGGTGCACCAGGTCTGCTGTGGAGGGAGAGGCGGCAGGGGAGCAGGGCAGCCAACCCTCCAGCTGTCCAGGCATCGCCAAGCCTTCCAGCACCCTTGCTCAGCTTGGGGAACAGCATCAGTTCCTCTGCCTGGGAGTGTTTATCTGTCTGTCTTTCTCCCTCTGCCTCTGCAGGAAGCTCTCTCCTCATCACCCTGCTTCGCTCCAGCCTGGTTTCCTGCACGATCCTGCCAGGTTTACCCTGCGTTTTCCTCCTTGCCTCCCCCCATGCTATGACCATCAGGCCATGTTTGCATTTCTGTCTCCTGCCGCCTTTCCTCTCCCTTCCCCCAACGCTCCCTCCCCTCCCCACTCGCTCCCTGCTCCATCCTCCCAGAGAGGCCATGTCCCGAGCCAAAGTTAGCCTCTGTCAGGTAGCCACATGTCCGGCCCAGAGCAGCGGGTCAGCCGGGGCCACCCTGCAGACCTCCTCTAGGATCTGTGCTGTCAGCAGCCTCTCCGGGCCCCAGGGGAGTTGGATGTTTGCGGCTCTGCACTGGTGAGGGATGCTCTCCGCACATCTGAGACAGTTCACTTCCCCTCCGGCTGACCAGCCAACCCTGGCCAGCCCACCTCCTCGTTCACTGGCAAGGGGCTGGCCAGACGCCTCTTTGTTTGGTCCCCAAATCCCTGAATTGGTTTGCATTTGTTGGCTGCCCACTTCAAGCCAGAGAATCCTTTTCCTGCCTTTGAGATAGAGGATGCTCCAGCCATCTGTGTGTGCTATTTCCTAGTAGAAACTAACCAGCGCAGAATTGCTTCCGCGCCCCGACACGTGGGAGCGCGGCATGGGTTTTCAGCAAGGCACAGGACTAGGCAATGTGGGCAGGACGTACCCAGCACCTTTTGGCAGGACTTAGACCTGCCTTGATCATTGGATGCATTCCCCAAGGGAGAGAAAAAGGTGGCCCTCAAAATCCATAAGGCTTCAAAGTGTCTAGAGTAGCTTGCAGGGCTGCATGGTAGCCATCCTTACTAGGACAGGTGCTGATACTGCCTGGCAGCGCAAGCAGAAATCTTCTCCCCCATCAGTGTACAAGACTGGCCTCTGGGATGTGGCCTTCATCGGTCATAGGGTCAACCTTTGCAAAACTCAATTAAAAATCACCCTCCTTCCTTTCAGAGCCTGTCAGTCTCCCCTCCCTGGTCCTTTTCCATTCCTTTTTCTTGCAAGTTCATCTTGCTACTCTCCTCTGTTCCAACGGGATGCACTTAATGAGGAGCATAAAGAGCATGGGGACTCGGTGGCTCCAGGGTTTGGTAATGGGAAACAATTTCACTGGCAGGTCACTAGTCACAAGGGATCCAAGCCCATATTGGGAACGATCAGTAGGTCGGAGACCTGACTGATGGCCTGCGTGAAACGAGCAGTTGGTCCCAGGCCAGCTCTCAGCAGACGAGTGTCCATGTCGCAGATGGCAGTCTCAGCAGAGGAACCCACCTCAGGGTCAGCCAGGAGGGTCAAGCTTTGTTCTAGTGGTTGCTGAGGACAGACAAGGATGTCTTGGGGGAAGCTTGCACTGCCCTGGCCCAAGATGAATCCATCCTGCGACGAAAGAGAGGCTTTGGCCATGCCAGCGCCTTTCCCCAGCATCTTTCTTTGCTTCCATTTAAGGAGGAAAACAGCAATGCTCCACCGCAGGAGGAATGCAACAGCAAAGGGGATAAACCAGGAGGTTATACAGGGCCAAACTATGCCTTCGTCTACAGAGGCAGAGCTCTTGGTGCCTTTGCTGCAATGAGCATGACCTGGTGCGTTTAGCAGCAGGAGGTGAAGCCCAGATCTTCATGGCACAGGTTTGCCAGGCCAGAAAGGGGTGTGATTATACCCAATAACCAACACTGCCAACAAAGCTCCTTTTGTGGATGCAGCCAAAGAAAAGGACACTGGTCAGCTTGATTATATTGCTCAGGGAGGTGGTGAAGAAAACCCCTGACTGGCATAGGCTACATCTTCACCAGAGGCTGTGCTGATAGAGCCATGCCGTGTAGCAACGTAAGTAGAGGCTTTGCAGAACAGGCAAGCCCAAAGAGGGGCATATTCCATACCTTGTCCCTCCTCCCACGAGAGGGGAAAAGCAGGGTACAATGGGCAATGGTGAAGGGGCTTCAGTGCTTACACAATTATGCAGACCCTAGCGTGGGTGGATGCTGGTGGGAGACAGAAGAGATGGCCAGATGCGCAAAATGGCTAAGCTGCCGATGACAAAGAACCAGCTAAAGCAAAATGACTGTCAGAGGAAGGCGAGGCAGCAGCGATAATGGTGATGTGAGGCAGCAAGGAAGGACAGGAATCGGTTATAACCAGACAGAAAACCAGAGTAGGGCCCTGGACAGACAGACGGGAATGGGGAGAGACACTCTCAGCATCTGATGAAGCAACCTGCTGCATACGAAAGCTTACGCATCTCTAATGTAGTTATTCTATAGCCTGCAGGTGCAAATCTACCTGGCCTTTCGCCTGACTTCAGACTGACGCAGCTAGCCACCTCTCTACAGACAGGGGAGGTCCGTGTATGCCCACGTGCCCAGCTGGGTTCAATACCATGAGCTTACTCATGGACCAAACTCCTGAAGTCCTTGCTGAGGAAACACTCCCTCTGAGGAAAGGGCTTCAAAATGAACCAGGATGTTAGGATTTGGCCCGTGGGGAGGCAGAAGGTATAAGCAGAGGCTGGACAGGAGTCAGAGGGCCCCAAATGCCCCCTGAGAGGGGCTGCAGCACCAGTGCCGGCTGAGGAACTATAAACTGGAATTAATCCAGGTCCCCAAAGCAAAAGAGCAACAGCAGGGTTCGTCTCTCCTTTCTGCCCCCCTGGCGTGGCCACCTTGAAACCTACCCCTACTTGGTCCACAGAAGAAGGGACATCAAGTGGTTAGAAATGATTTGAAAAGAAGATGCAAGAAACAGCAGGGAAGTCCAGCAAGTAGGGGATAGTCCTAGATGTGCAGGACCCGAGTCCAACCCCTCCTTGGAGATATCGGGCAAACCACTTGGGGACAACAGGGAAAAGAGCATGGCCCAGCCTCCCAAGGGTGCTGTGAGGATACAGGGGTATGCAAGCAGATTAGATAGGACAGGTGAGACCTCGAGAGAGAGACAGCTTTGAAAGCAGATGAGCTAGCCGGCCCTGGAGGAAAAGCAGGAGGGAAGGACAAATCACCATAGCTCCATAAAGAAAATGAATGCAGAGCAAAGGAACAGGAGTTGTTCAAGACCATATGAGGGGAATGAGCAAGTGGAGGGGGGCGGATGCTGGGAAGGAAGAAGAGTTTAACGAGGAGCAAACTAATAGCAAGAGGAGGCTCTAAGCTCGCGGGGTCTCATGGGTAGGATTTGCAAAAGCCAGCACACGGTGTATTTACACAGATAATAACTACGGGAGGCTGTGCAAGTGTAGCAGCGGGTTGCTCTGTGTAGAATTAAGAGGTGTAGACAACTCAGACAGCGAGAGGGCACTTGCTCCGATTCTCACACATACGCTCCCTGTGCAAGTTATTCTGGCAGAGGAATGAAAAACTCAGGTACGAGGCAATGAGGGATCTCATCTATGTGGACATGGCAGCAGGGATGCCTCCACCTGCCCTGCAGACTTCTGTGAGCGTGTCAATGCAGCAGACCAGGCACGAAGGAAGAGTCCAGGGAGATGTGCAGCAATCTAGGGGCAGAGAGGAATGTCACCCCCCAAGTCAAGCACTGGCCAGGGGCCTTTTCTGCCACCCTCTCCAGCATCTGATAGGCACCATCCCCAGTCTGACGAGCTGATGCAAGCCCCGGCCACGCTGCTCTATGGATCTTGCTGAAGAACGAGGTCCAGGTGAGCAAGTGACAGGGACCTCATGCCACAGCATTTGGAGAAGAGCCCCACCTGACTTGCAGGACTGTAAACGGTCCCTGATGCTAACACCAACATGTAAAGGGGCAGTTGGGAAGAAAATGACC
Source organism: Alligator sinensis (assembly GCF_000455745.1). Lineage (NCBI taxonomy): Eukaryota > Metazoa > Chordata > Crocodylia > Alligatoridae > Alligator > Alligator sinensis. Next base: position 3,072,014 of record NW_005841980.1, on the reverse strand, counting down.
CATCCTGTGACCTTGGCTCACGTGAGGAGCTCCTTGATTTCAAGGGAAGCAGAAAGACCACGCTCTGTCCCTTTTCTTCTCAGCATACGGCTGCGACAGCAAGCCAGGCATGATTTTATTAATAAGACGTGATAGCTATCAGAGCCCCAAAGGCAAGCAGTGAAGTCGAGGGAGGCGCCAGCATCACTCTGGTTAAGGTTGAGACCCGCTTATTGCTTGACACCTGCGCAGATATCTCCATTGCCTGCCACACAGCAGAGCACCTGCAGACAGGAGACTCCTTTCATTCCTTGCAAGAGAAGACGGGCTTTGAAATGTCTTGCGTGGTATATCCCAGCGGAGCTCCCAAGAGCAAACTCTATTACCATGCTCAGGAGCAATTTGAAGGCAGGCAAGGTGAAGACATGCTTTTTAAGCAGCTTGAAAAAGACTCCCAGGATTGTATACACAGGCAAATGATGCCTTTCTTGAGAGGCATGGCTTGATAGTTGTTTTCTTACTGAAGGACCTTTCCCAGGCCATATAACCCAGCCCAGGGATGCACACCACCAAACACAATAGAAAGGAAGTGTTTACATATGCTAATGACTTCCATGTAAGGAGCAGAAATAATAGTAGAGCTTGTCCTAAAATGCCTGGACATCTCGATCTGCTTCTCCGGGTGAGACCGCAGCACAACTACCCGGGAACAGACGGAGCTCAGGTCCCTGTGGGCGCAGCCTCGCAGACCAAACGGCTTGCCCACAAGCACACACCTCTCATGTTCCTCTACCAGCAATGGGAGCCAGCTCTCCTGGCAGATGTTTCTACCACCAGATGCTTCTGCCACGCACGGCAGGATTCCCACGGGGAACACAGGCCTTGCCCGTTTCCACTCTCTCGCAGCCCTGAGCAGAGCTGGGAGGCACAAAGCCCTCCTGCGGGCAGCGTGAAGGAGCGGGAGAAGCCCTGGCCGACGTGCAGGATTAGAGCACAGGCCTGCAATGGGAATGATGCCCACGGGAGCTGCCGGCACACGTGCAGCGGTGCACGCACAGCGCTCCGCTGCTGCACTGCCGCATACTGCTGTATAAGGTGAGGGGAACGCATAGACACTCCCTGAGATCAATCTCAGAGAGGTCTTTTGCTAAGAGCTCATGAAAGGGGCTGGGGCACATGACTTGTGAGGAGCGGTTGAGGGCACTGGGCTTATTTAGTCTGGAGAAGAGAAGACCTAGGCGGGGTTTGATAGCAACCTTCACCTCCCTGCAGGGGGGTTGGAAAGAAGATGGAGCTGGACTGGTCTCAGTGCGGGCAGGTGGCAGAACAAGGAGCAATGGGCTCAAGTTGCAGCGAGGGAAGCTGAGGTTAGATATTAGGAAAAACTCTCTCACTAGGGGGGTGATGAAGTACTGGGACAGGTTACCTGGAGAGCCTGTGGACTCTCCATCCTTGGAGGTTTTTAGGACCCAGGTAGACAAAGCCTTGGCTGGGATGATGTAGTTGGGGCTGGTCCTGCTTGGAGCAGGGGTTGGACTGGATGTCCACCAGCGCTACTGATAACCTTGTTTATTCTGCAGGTGGAAAGAGTAACAGCATGTCCCTTCCCACTTCCATTAGTGTCCTCAGTACCAGTATCATGCATTACCCTGGGAGTGCTCAGGGAGCATCAAGGATGAAACACTGCTGAGACTGGAGAACTGGGCTGAGCCCTGAAGGCAGGAAAAAACATCTGTGCAGGGAGAGAGGCCACAGGATTGCAGCTCTGCCTTTCTAAGTGCATGGGCAATTACCTCCTCCAGGTCCTGCTCAGCAGGTTCATCACAGATACATCTTTTTACCCTTGCATAAGTCTCTCAAGTTCATCTGGGGATGGCTTTATTACTGTTTTTTTTTAAATCTGGTATTGTATTTAAGCATTGCTCTCTTTGGGTGAGGGTTGCTGGGAGGCCAATGCTGCACAGCATCTTCTGCCTTCCATCACAGCAATAACCATTAAAGAGCAGCTCAGACACAGCCACTGGCTCTTATCTTCAGTAAAGACTGGCTGGTGTTTCTACCCCCCATATCAAAATGGATCCTGGTGCTCCCTCTCTCCCACTGATAAGTTCTGGGAGATGCCACCCAGATCTTGTTATTGCTTTGGAGGCTGGAGGCCTGGGGGATTAAGCGCTTTCAGTCAGCATTGGACATGATTTGTCTAAGCAGCCGGGGGCGGCGAGGGACTGCAAATCTTATGAAACGCTGCACACGGTGAGCGCAGGCCTTGTCCTGCGGAACTGCAGTCAGGCGCAAGTTGTGCACAAGTCAACACTGCTGCACGGCATACCGATCCCAGGACAGGTCCGACTCTAGTGCAGCCATTGCGTTTGGCGAGGGGAGATGGGATGGAGGAGGCAGCTGAAGCCACTTTCTTTCCCCCCAAAGGGGATATGGAAGATGTTAAGGACCTGTCCCTGGACCAACCTGACCTAGGAGAGCAATCTTAGGTTCTGAGATCCCACCTACACTGGCTTCTTCTTTTTGGACTTCATTGCTGCCAACAGGCTGGCTCCAGCTAAGGCAGATCATCCGCAGACTGTTTAGAATAACCTCAGTCCTTCCCTCCCTGTACTGGCTGCACACCAACAGCTCTGTGATTTGCACTCAAGGGCACAAATGATTTCTGCTTGCCTTCATTAATTAGGCAGCTGCATGCAAGGCAGGGCACTCAGCACACCCTTCCAATGTCCCTTTTGGTCATAGTGAGCTAAACTGAAAGAAGCACTCTTAGACCAAAGCAGGAGAACTGATTCAACACAGATTTGCATTGAAATCACTTCATGGTTCACTGGTAGTTGAGCTGGGCATGTCTGCATGCAGGCAAGGCATCTGCCTCCACAACGTGATGCTGCTGCTTTCCGCTGAGCATGTTCCACCCAAAGATCTCCAAGCTTCTGCCAAACAAATCAAGCTGAGGTGTGAAGGAGTCCTGGCCAATGGAAACCATATGCAAACCATACATCCCTACTCATTCTGTTGAGTTGATGTCAACTCAAATCCATTTACCAGCAAGTGAAACATGGATTTTTCTGGGCATCTGACTTCTTCAGCTCTTTATGATGCAATTTTAAAAGAGGAATTTAAAAAAAAAAAAAAAACAACCCCTGCTATCGGTTAATGCAGTTACATGGAATTGCCTACTGGCTATTTTGAACGACAGCAATGAATGGAAATAACAATTCTGATATTGACTTCTTGTTTCTTTGAATCTCAAGATTTATTGTCCTGCAAGAAAACTATTGACTTAAGCTTTGCATTGGTCAATATGTATATCCAGAGTTATTGACCACCCAAAGCACATCTCAGCAGGACTCAGTATTTTACTGATGTGGAAACTGAGTCCAAGGCAGAGTAGGGAACAAATGCTGCTAACTGAAGGACAGAGCAGAGTCCTGGATGTCCAGTCCCTTCCTTTAACCAGCAGGCACATGCCTTTCCTTTCGGGGGCTTCAAAGTGTGCATGTGCCAGGGGACCTTCCACAAGCCTTTGTGCCATCATCTCATGTCCATTTTGCAGGCTTAAGATACAACTATGCCCCTTTCTCACGTCTCCTGCAGGGAAGAAGGCAATAAAATAGTATACTCTTATGGACATATTCGTCCCCTGAAGAGCCTGCGTGCCCTCTACAACGCCCTCTGCCCAATTAAGTGCTTTCAAGCTCTCTGCAGGCCTCTTGGTGCTCATGAATCTCTAGACATGCTCTCATCAACCTTCTGATTCATTACATAATTGTGTACATCTAATCAGGGCTTCCAGAAGCACGTCCAGTAGCAGAAGAGCAGCTCAGGTCTCTGTTTATCTTAATCCACCAGAAAAGTAAATGCATTATAGATATCTATCTATACATCTATCTATCTACCTCAATTGATCTATATATCTAGATACAGATCTAGATACTGCATCTAGATAGATACCTAAATATATAGATACAGTTTATAGATAGATATCTATCTATATATAGATCTATATACTGTATCTATATATCTAGGTATTTATCTATATATCTTTCTAAGTTGATCTATATATATAGATACGGTATGTAGATCTAGATCAAGCTATCTAGATACCTATCTATATACTGTATCTATATATCTAGATGTACAGATTTCTTTTAAAGCAATGCACACGCTGCGCAGAGGGCAAGCGGTTGCTCAGAGTCTGAGCCGCCTGCAGAAAGACGCTGGGTGCTGGTGGACACGCTCGGCAAACAATACTGTTTGCTAGGGGCCAGATTCTGAAGCCCTTGTTTCAGCTGACCAGAGGCAGATCTCGCAGTGGAGTCATCAAGGACTTCGCCACCATAAAACTGAAGGACTTCAGGATCTGGCCTGATAATAAAAGCTTCCTTCCTTCGGTAGTGCTCGCTCAGCCTGATGCCACGGTGGCCTATCTCCTCCACGTCTCCCGAGGCCTTGGCCATCAGTTATTTTGGTTTATGCTGCTCTGTCTTTGTACCATCTGCCGGGCTGGGTTCATCCCTTCCTGCAGCTGCTAGCTGCCATAGTGGAAATGAGGCAAGCTTCCAGCCATCAGCGAGGAAAAGGGCGTGGGCCAGCGTAAACAGCAAGGCACCAGATGGGCACTGCTGCTTTCCTGGCATGTGTACGGGGACATAGGTACAAGCATTCATGGGTCATAGTAGGTGTGTAAATGCACCTAGCTGGCAGTCGGAGCATCCTGGTGTGAACGGGACGGTGCTGTATTACAGGGCAGGGCCATCCAACTAGTGGGTGCACGGCGCGCAGAGCTGAGGGGGAGCTTGGGGCAGTGCAGCAGTAGCAGGGAGGAGGGCAGGGGGTCTGGGTTCGCAGGGAAGCAGGAGGGGAAAGGGGGTTGTCTTCACAGCATGCAGCCCTGGGGGCCCATGACTTGCCGTGGTCTGGCCCATGGGGCACTTGGCCCCCGGGTACTTAGAAGCTGGCCGGCCCTGCTATAGGATGCAACAGCATGGGAGAAATGAATGATCTGAAGCAAACCCTTTGCTCCATAGATCTTGCTTCTTTTTCTGCTCTCAGAGGGCCCGAGGAGTCATTATTCTGATCACAATCAGTTCTCCGCAAGCACTGAGCTGAAGCAGCAGCATTCAGCTGGGATCGGGGAGGGAAGTCACGCGGTCTTGCTTTCATTGCTCACCAACTGAGCTTGCAAGTGCCTCGGCTGGAAGCGGTACTTGAGCATCACTGAAAATTTTGGTTTCCTCCCACACTTGCCCTCGCAACTCAGAAACTTCCTGCTTGTGAATCCGCATGCAGCGGTTGCAGAAGCCCAAAACGAGCTCATTTACAAGCACTGACGTGCACAGAAGAGGACGAGCTGTTTAGATATTACAACGATAACTCTGGGATGGTGACTTGGGCCCTTGTGCATGGACTTTACTAGATGCATGGCAGCCCCAGGGAAGGCTGAAGTGAAGCATGTGTAAGTATGGGCCCCACTGAAGTGCTGGAGAAAGAGCGTTTTCCTGTTTGTTCGGGTGAAGCTGAATATGGCACATGCCCTTCTGCGCCCGGGCACTTCCTCTCATGCACGTGGAATCAAAAGGCTCCACTCCGCAGAAGAGATTATGCCATCCCCAGGTGCAATGTGCTTGGGCAGTACCCCAGCCTTGCACAGCTCTGCACCAGAGTGTGAAGGTGAAGCTTCGAGGGCAGCACGTGATGGAGAGCTCCCCGCTGTCCCGCAGCCTGATCCTAACTGCAGTGGTGCTGGCACCACTCCTCAGCAGCAGCACAGGAGAACGGAGAGTATGATCTAGTGCCTCATCCAATTTTTTACACCATTCATCTTGCTTGATGCTTGCCCTTTCCTCTCCTGGACATGTTCCCCCTTTGCAACCTATTAATTACTATGGAAACTAAACTGTGGTTGGTATGAGAGCTGCTTAACAGCCTCCACAGATGCAAGCTCAAAATCAATGGACACATCACAATACAGACAGTTGTTCGGGACCCCAGGTGCTTAGGGGATGGTTGTTTTCTAACAGATGTGCTCCTGGCGTTTCATTAACCTCCTCACCAATGAAATGCATCTTTTACCACCAGAAGATGGGGGAAGGGGAACCATCTGGTGGACTTTCCCTTGGCCGGGCTTATCTGCTGGATGGCTTCAGTTGCAGGCGTGTGGTCCTTGGGGTTGCGCTGGGCACAGGCACATGGAACGGCACATGCACAGACCTGTTCTTCCACCCCCTCTTCTGTAGCTGACCTGGCCATGTCACCAGGCCATCACGCTCATCTCCACCCACCCCATTGCATGTCACATCCCCAGCACTAAGGGTGGAAAGCTCTGCCTGGCCCTGGAGCCCAGCCAGGTGGCCGTCCTCCCGGATCTCCCCTTGCCCCACACACCCCGCTTGAGCATGCTACAAAGAGGTCATCGTTCCTCATCCTTGACTGCCTTTTAACTCAGATCTGGGGGTTTGTGCACAAACAAGTAAACAAGGCCAAGGGAAGGGGCTGGCAGTCGCCTCCCTCCCCATCCCGGGCCCGGAGGGAGTGCTTATATCACAGCCAATGGAAACCTGGAGCAGGGGCAGCCCAAGCTGCCCTCTTTCTCCCATCCTGGATAGACCGAAAGCTGCCCTGCTCCCTGCTGTTCCGCCCACCATAAAGGGGTCCCTGAACTGTTATCAGGCAGTGACAGTTTCCGCCATTCGATTCCTCCTGTCCGTCAGGAAAGCTAAATAAGGAACGTCGTGCAGGCGGCTGCAGGAAAAGGGGAAATGCAGGAACATCCGGCCCAGCTGCCAATTTTTCCTTTCCCATGAACCACTGCTGACCTCCACCAAGGAGAACCTGGACACCCAGCCTGGCATCAGGACCACTCATCTTCACTTAACCCTTTGGGGGCTCCCGGCCACGGCTGATCCCACCTAGCTAGTCTGCCCAGTATGGCGGGTATCCCAGCCCTGCCGCCCCATCGCTCGGTTTAACCCAAAGAGGGATGGTGCCCTTGCGAGCGGGGCGCTACGTCACTTGGTGTCGCGCTACCATTCGAGCGGGAAGCCAATGCCGCTTGACTCTTACGCACCAGCTGACTTTCACCCAGTGAACTGGAGTCTCCAAAGTGCAAAATAATTAACCCTTTCACCCCTGCAGGCTGTTGGATTTGCACAATGAGAATTCACGTCTAAGTCTTCTACCCCAAAGCATCATTCCGAAATATAGCGCCCCCCTCATACACCCCCCACTCCACAGCAAGGGAAAACATCCACTAAAAGAGGGTGTTCATTGGTACAGGGGCAGTCAATTTGCTGCATTACAGCAATGAAAAAGTCCGGTCCTGCTGGTGGGAGTGTTAAAAGCAAGGGATTGCTATAAACAGGGTTCATGAAAAATAGATTGCACCGTCTCACTCAGCTACTTTATCTCTTTGGAGGCAGTTTCTCTGTTTAATGTTTGCATTAAGCCTGCACGTGAACCCACGGGAGTGGTTGAATCTACTCCATTCTCGAAGCCATCTGGGATTAGTCTGTGTCCTTCTGAACACTGACGGGGGCTCTAAACCAGCTCTCCGCTGGCTGCCATAGGGGGGCAAAACCCACCGACTCTGTGCAACTCTACCCACTCCACTTACTGCTCCAAAACAAGGCCCAGGAGTGTGTGGAGGGGTCTGGGATACAGCTCCTGCCAAGTCCTTCTCACGCACAGCCCCGTGGGCTTGTACGGCTTTTGCCCAATCGGACAGCACGTTTGTATTGCGGGAATGAGTCTGCAGCTCGTTCCCTGACAGAGACCTCAAAACGGGCATGGAGACTCAGGGAGGGAGCACCAGAGCCAGAGGCAAATGCAAGTGTGCCCACCCAGATGCAACCATCGTCTTTCCCCACTGCCCCGTGCCACATGTTACACTGACCTCGCGTCCTCCTGCACCCCCTTAGATGGATGCCCACGTACTGATGTGCCCCACAGCACCCCTGACAGGGGGCTGTTTAAGTCCGTACATTCAAGGGAATCAGTGAACTGACTCAGACCTGAAGGGCCTGGAATAGAGGGAAGCCCCAAGAAGGGCTGTCGCCGGCAGAGGGGAGAAGGTGGGAGTTCAAGTGGAAGTCACCCTCTGGACCGAGCTCAGTTTCCTCCGCTTGTTCCCAACTCCGCAGTGCTTGCCCTGGGCAAAAACATGGCTTAATAAAGCTGGCTTTATCCCCAGGTTAGCGAGGCCAGGGCTTCACCCCCTGCCCCCATGCCCTTTGCGTGCGGGATCTTACCTCACCTCTGGCATCAGCACTGAAGTATCCCAAGTGCTAAGAGCTGGCAAGTGGCAGAGCCAGGCTTTGAGCTCGGGCCTTCTTGCCTCTTTGCCCACTTGACCACTTGCCATCTCCACTCCTGTGATTTTGCTGCGACAGCAAGACACCACAGACAGGCGAGAATACGTTCAGCTGGAAACAGCATAACGGGCTTGACCAGAAAGGAAAAGCCCCCCTTGGGACTCCGCTAACCCTCTGCTCGAACAACCAGAAACACAAAACACAGGCCTCGCATAGCCAGAGGCAATAAAACCCTGGGATTAATTTAACCAGGCTCTAGATGCCAGTGCAGCTGCAGCAGCACTTGGTTTGCTTAAGGAAGGAGAAGTTCTGATTTCAGCTCAGATCCGAGGGAAAGTCTAGCCCCGTCCCACGCAGCCGGCTGTGCTGCAGAGCTCGCGAGCACCATGCGTATGGCTGTCCCCTTCCGACCACGGCACCAGGCGCAGCCGTACTGTACGTCTCTGCAAGCCTTGGCTGCTCCCTGTACCGCCGTGCAGCCAGGCCTTTGGCTTGGATTCTCCTAGCGCCCTTGTGTTTCAGGTGCTTTTCTAAAAAGCTGCTGAGATCTGCAAATCAGGCATCCAAATCTCCTAGGCAGGTTTTGACCCAGTCGGGTCAAGATGAAATGGGGTGTGGGGTTCCTCCAGCACACAGGCTGCCTCTGCCAGCCCATGGGCCGTTACTTGGTCAGGAATCTGGTATCTCTTCCTAAAAGCTACGGGCTCCCCGGTCCCTGGGGTGGCATCGTGAGAGTCCCTCTTCCAGGCTTTCACGGTCACTGGGTTGGAAAATGGGGTTCCCCTGGCAGTGGACACAGAAGCTTGGGCTCCCCTGTAGCGGCTTCCCCCAGCTCTCATGCAGAAAGGGCCCATTCGCCAGAATTAAAAGAAACAAGCCCCCAAAACCCAGCTGGAAAAGGGAGGTCAGACAGCTCTGAGAAAGCTCCTACTCCAAGAGGTGTCGTTGGCACGCCGCTGGTGGAGAAACCTGGGAGAGAGGAGGCTGCCAATTCTAATCCCTGCATCCCCCCCAAACCATGGGGAACAAAGCAGAGGGGGAGGACGGGCCTCTGATCACCCCCGTCTTCACCGCCCCGCAGGCACAGCTGCAGTTGCAGGGCAAGGGCCTCTCACTCAGCAACAGCTTTGTGGAGAAGCTCCGATTTCAGCTAAGATCAGAGGGAGAAGTCTAGCCCTCGTCCCAGACAGCCAGACCTCATAGCAGCTTTGCACAGCCCCGAGAGCCATTGGTCCCCCCTGGTTTGCAAAAGCATCATATGGAGAAACAGAGCTGGGGACAGCTGCCCTTGCCCTGGCTGCCTCTCTCTGGTGGATACCGTCTTCTCCGCCAAGCTCTGCTCTCTCTCCTCCTCCTCCTCCACGGGAGGCTTTGCAGGGAGGTTCTCGCAGGCCACCTCTTTGTCCGTAGGATACCTGTGTCTTCCCTTCCCCGGGGGGCCAGAAATGGAAAGTGCCACGCCACCACGGAGAGGCTGCAACCCCAGAGCGGAGCCAGGAGGGGTCGGCACACAGGTAGAAACCCTGTGGGGTGGCAACCTCCCCAAGCCCCGTGGCAGTACTGCCCCAGGGGGGCAAGGAGGCCATGCGCAGCTGGAAGCAGGCCCTGCACGCGACATGGAGCGCCACCATCATTACGAGCTGCCGGGAGAGCAGGGGTGTCTGCATAGTCGTGCGGGCCAAATCCCAGCAGGGGAAAGACGTCTCCTTCAACTGGGGTGCTTTTGCCTTTGCAAATGGATGGGCTGGCTTTGCAGCCCCCCTGCCTGCAAGTTGCTGGGACACAGGGCTCGAGGGGGCTTCCTGAGGCATCTGATTCAGTCTGTAGGGGTGGTCTTGGTCTCTGTAGGGACCTAAATGGTGCCTGGACACTTCCAGAGCTCTGTGCCCAGCTCTCCCCCTACCTTTGTCCCCTACCATTGCTCTCTACCCAGGTGCTCCCTTATGCTGGGAACAGCTCCCCTCTCTTGGCACACGCTGGTGGCACTTGCTGATGAGTGAATAAGTCAGTGCATCCGGGTGGCTGCGCACTCCAGGATCCTTGCAGGGAGACCATCGGAGAAATGGCCAGTATTAACAAGCAATAAAGCTGCGGATGCAACTGCTTCCGGCACTAGATGCAAGTGTCACAACCGCCTCTCCAGGGTGCAGATACCAGTGCTGCAGCCATGGGAGCTGGGGTGTCGGCGCATCTAAACACAGGGATGACGTGCTCTTGGGTAACTAGGGCTCCCTGGGAATCTGGAGCAGGGACGCTGGCCAAGAGGGATATCTCAGTTCTGCACCTCCAGACACGATCCCTGACACCCCAGAGGGATGTTACCCCCTGACATTAGGGAGATGAGCCCCTCAAATTCAAAGAACTGGCCCAACAGTTTGTCCCAGGGGCATAGCCAGCTGGTCAGGCTCTCTCTTCCCCTTCCAGGACACTGCTGGAAAACCAGCTAGACCCTCCCCAGCCAAAGTCGGTGATGGCCAGCCACTCGCACAGGGCGTATCGCACTGGCTGATGCACACAGCCCGGCAGAGCTCTGACCCCGTCTGGCACTGGCCAGGTATGATCCATTCCCAAATGGGAAAGGCGCTGCACGCTGAGCCTGCTGCTCTGTTGAGACCAATCCGGATTACAGACCCATAGAAACAGAGCTGGAAGAGACCTCCAAGGATCCTCTGCTCCAGCCCCTGCTCAAGGCCACATCCCCTGTCTAAACCCTCCCTCCCATACACCCGTTTGTCTCGCCCACACCTAAGCACTTCCAGCAGTGGAGATTGCACAACTGCTCTAGGTGATTTGCTCCTTCCTAGGACAATGCTGGAAATCCCCTTCATTGGTGGTTTCCAAGAAGAAACTGGACGGGCATCTGTCTGGGGCAGCTCAGGAGCAATGAACCCTGCATCTGTGCAGGGGCCGGACAAGGTGACCCCAAAGTCCCTCCGAACTCAATGCTTTTACACATTATCCTGATTCTTCTCCGTCTCAGCTTTAAAAGCTGTCTCACCTCCTCCTAACACAGAGCCTGACTTCTGATCCCCAGACAGCACCGGAGAGGGAAAGAAACACAAGTAAATCCCAGTCCACGCAGCAGTCGCACCCCCTCCTCTCCCAGCTGGACGCTCATTTAACAAGGAACACATCAGTCTCTCCCTAACGAGCACGGTGGGGGGAAAACTGCATGTCCTGGGGGGGGGCAAAAGAGGCATCTGACCTTTCCTATCCACATTTCTCCCTGTTTCCCACTTGAGAACTGTAAGAACATTAGCTAACGAGGCCCATGTCCTGGCAGTCTCAGCCAAGCTCCCACATCAGGACAGGATTAGGGCACAGCTGAGAGCTGCTTTGCAAGTTGCTACCAAAAAGGCTTCAAACAGATGCCGTTCTGGAAGCACGGCCACAAGCGGAGCATCGGCAGCTGGGGGCTCCCCCACGCCTGGCAGCCACCCCACCCCGCCGGGGTCCAGCCCGTCCTTCCTGGGACCAGCTTCCCCCTGGCGGAGCACTGCACGCCCACCCATTTTACACCTCTCCATGTCCCCTCGCAGCTGAGCCAGCTCGGACCCACAAACCCGCCATCCCCTCCCGGCGTGTTACAGCACAGCGTTAACGTGGCGACAACGAGCCCCGGGGCACAGAGGACCGACCGAGCTATTTACACTCCAGGAATTGATGGCCCCCCTTGTCTAAAGTGTCCTGTGCCCGGGGTTTTTTTCCGGCGAGCCTTGTCTCTGTGCGTGCCCTGCAGGCCCCATCTGAACAGGACAGTGCCCCGGTCGCCTGCCCTGTCCTGGAGCCACAGCCCAGCATCGTCCACACCCCAGTCCCCATTCGCCCTGGCGGGACTGGCCACGTCCCCTGTCCGCCCGGAGCCAGTGCTCTCCCGGCACCCCAGCCAAACCAAGGGGCTCTGTTTGCCCACCTGGCTACAACAGCCTGCGTGCTTTGCTCCTGGCCAGTAGCTTCCCCCAGCGTGCCCCGTCCCCACTGCGCCAGAGCGTTTCAGGCCACCACGCTGGTCCCAACAGCACTGGGCACCTTGGCCCCAAATCAGGACCCAGCGCCCTGCAGACGGGGCAGCTCCTGCCCTGCACGGCGCACAAGGGGAGGGAAGGGGATTGGGAGGGGAAGGGATCGCAAAGCCCAGCGCTGCGAGCCGGGCTGGAGCGGCATGGGCAAGCCCTGCCAGGACCCGGGGGACTAGTGGGGACAGCAGAGCAGCACCCCGTCCGCCCGGGCTCCCGCCCGGGCTCCCTCCCGTGCCAGGCGGCGGTGCTCGGCGCTGCACGGCGGCGCTCACCTGCCTGGGAGACGAGGCGGATCCAGAGCCAGAGGGACAGCGGGCACACTCTCCTCAT
>NW_005841980.1:3042987-3059120 GCF_000455745.1 Alligator sinensis | reverse complement strand
GGGCCGGGCCGGGCCACGCCACGCACCTGCCGCGCGCACGCGGGGGCACACCTGCGCGCACACGGCTCACACCTGAATACACACGTGGCACACACACGACACACACAGGGCACATGGGCACACAGGGCACGCGGTTGAACACACACAGCTCGCACTTGAGTGCACACGTGGCACACACATGACACACACCGGGCACATGGGCACGCAGTTGAACACATATGACTCACGCTTGAGTGCACACATGGCACACGCATGACACACAGGGCATGAGTACACACACAGGACACACGGTTGAACACATGGCTCACACTTGAGTGCGCATGTGGCACACACGACACGCACACGACACACCTGGGGCACATGGACACAGGGCTTGCAGTTGAACACACACGACTCACACTTGAGTGCACACATGGCACACACGACACACACAGAGCACACGGTTGAACATGCATGACTCGCACCTGTGTGAACACATGGCACGGACATAGCACACAAAGGGCACATGGGTGCGCACACAGAGTTCACACCTGGGTGCACACACAGAGCACATGGGTGCACACACAGGACACAAGCCTCACACCTGGGTGCCCATAGCTGTGTGCACACTGCCCGCACTTGCACAGGCACACACTCTGTGCCCACACGTGCTGACCCCAAGTGGCAATGGGCAGTGGCACCCCCCCAGTGTAGCCAGGCACACCCCATAGCCCCCTGTGTTCACAGCCAGGTCCACAGAAACACACTGGCACACATGCTCAGACAGACATGCACAGAGCCGTGCCTTGGCACACGCAACCCCCACATGCCCCTGTGTACACACATCGGCACATTCGGAAACGCAAGAAGACGGCCATAAAGCAGCAAGAGCAGAAGTGCCCCAGAGCCGTGCCCTCCCCCAGCCACACGCAGGCACAGCTGCACACGTTGTACAGAGCAGGTGGGAACCCCCAAAGGCTCCCTCCATCCGGCCCCCTCGACCAGGAGCACCGGTTCCTTCTCCGCTGTTTGTCGGTGCGGTCCCTCTCCTTTCCTTCATTTAGGTTTTAGTTTCACAGCCCGCATGAAGAGACCCAGCCCCAGCCCTTCGGAGACTTTCTAGGGCAAAGGCGGGCAGGGGGAGGTGGGATCCAGGTGTTAGGAGCTTCGGTGCTACCAGGACAGCGAAGGCCACAGCTCCTGCACCAGCCCCTGTGCTGTAGGGAGCAGGCGCCTCCTTCTATAGGGGCTTCTTGTGTGCCACCCTGCGCTCGGACAGACGGGCCTGGGAGTCTTTCTGGGCTGCTAGGTGTTGGCAACCTGGCCCTAGCTTTGTAGGCATGAGTGAGTGGGTGAGTGAGGTTATTCTCCAGGATAAGTAGCCTGCTGCCGCTGGTGGTAGATAACACGCTTCTGGGGTGCAGTCACAACTCCCTAGGACTGACTTGTGCAGTAGCTGTGTCTATGGCTGCCGAGCACAGTAGTGTAGAAACCTCTAAGGGCTCCTTACTGGCGTGTCAATGGAGTACAAGGGGTGGGGAACTAATTAGCATGCGCCCATAGCAGGAGGGTTTTGCAGAACCAGACGCGTCCCTTCATGCACGCAACAGGAAGATTTGGTTACGTGAAGGTGCCAGTCCACTAGCGCTCCTGCCGTCTGCCGGGCTACAGTGGGCAAGTGTGGGGCACAGGGGACGCGCTGAGACAGTGACAAGAGCTGCTCTGCAATGAAGGCAGAAGAGATGCTCTCCCAGGGAGGGATGCACACGTGCATTTAGAACCCACCGTCCAAACCGCCCTGAAGGAAAAGGCTGTTACATTAGTGGCTTATAAGCTCTGTGCCAACAGATGCGGGGGCATAAACTTTCTGATTCTTAATTACGATCGCAGCTCAGCAATCTGGACACCAGCCCTCACATCCAGCGTGGATTTCCCAGAGCGGTCAGTAAATAAATGTCACCCCCAGGCTCACACCTTAGAGATGCAGCAATAGCACTGTGCAACTTTGCTGACATAAAAAAAAGAGGGGTCTGGATTGAGAACTGTGCGCCTGGGGTCTCAAAAAGGCATGAGGCTTTGTGTGCCTTTAGCTGCCTCCCCAGATCTGTGAAAGAAACACCCTTCTTCCCAAAGCTAATAAAGGACATCTAAGAAGCTACAAGTGCTTCTAGCTAGGTTATTTCCCCTGTCCCCCCATTAGTACAATTCTGAAGATTTTACTTGCTCAAGTGCCAACACAAGCACACACATCCATGCGCCTGTTTTGCTTCTTGAGATGAATACGGGCAAATACTTGTGTTTCTCATCTGTGACTTCCACCAAACCCTCCCCCCATCCCTACTGTGACTCAAAATTGGGCAGTCTCATACTCCTAATGTCCCCCGCTCATGGCTCAAGAACTTTCCAGACAGGGAGGAGGTTGGTTAAGGGCCCATTATTCAGCAATCCCTCACCTAACCTTGCTTCTCCTGCCAGCGCAGCTTTAGACCAGACTCAGCACCTCCGATGCTGGATCACGTCCTAGAGCAGCAACCTCCTAATTATGGAGCAGGTCCTTGCTGCGGTCCGGAACAGTTCTCCCACAGGTGAATCATTATTATATCATGGTGATGATGATGATGATATATTTCTATTGCTGTACAGCCTAGGACCCCCCATGGACGGATCAGGGTTTCCTTGTGTTAGGCACCATGTATCAAAGGAACAAAGCTCCCCCCTCCAGGGCTAATAGTCCACAGAGAAAGTGAATGCCAGCAGGACAGTGCTGCGAGCTGTTTCCACAGTTTCTACCTATGTATTTCTAAAGCCCTCTGGGAACCAGTTGCTGGTAAAAGCCCCAGAGCCAGAGGCCCCCCAGATTTGCACAGGTAGGAGTTGTACAAATCCCCCTTTGTACCCGTGTCCTGGTGCCATCCTTAGGTTTGTGCTCAGCACAATGAGACAGGGAAGGAGGGTGGCAGCGGGGTCTGGTGATCAGAACACCTGCAGACTGGGAACTGGACTGCAAGCACTGGTTTGCAGGAGCAGCCCTGGTTTCCATTCATCCCCCTAGGCCCTGGCCCAATTCTTGCAGAACCCCTGAAGGCACAACCAGAGCTCGGGAGGAGAAGGAACACGCTCAGCCCGTTGCACGGCAATGAATGCCGGGCCCAGCCCTTTCTGCGAACATCTGTTTCAGCGGTGAGGAGCAAAGGCAGCACAGGTACAGAAATAACAGGCTGCTGAATCACTGGCACTGGCGCGCGGACAGACAGGGGAGGAAATGCAGCCGTGCGCGGCAGAGGGTTTGTCTGCAGCAGCAGAGGGGGGAATGAGCTGGCTGCCAACTCCCCCGCCACCGGGTCCCGGGGGTCCAGGAGAGCAGCCTGCAGCCGGCGGGGAAGGGGCTGCTGTGCACCTGAGGAAGGGATACGAGGACCCTCTATGCCAGGGCTGGGACAACCAGCGGGCAGGGACCCCCTATGCCAGGGCCGGGACCAAGCTGCCACCTAATGGTGGGAAACGAGCAGGAGCGTACGCCCGAAAAAGCTCTGCGGGAAACTTTCCATCACAAACACAGGTTACCATGCGCCCGACCGGACCTTTTTGGTGTTTCTATGCTCAGGAAACAAAAGGAGCTTATTTAAAGCCTTACTCCCCCGCTTTGCCCAGGACATTGGACTGACAAGTGGAACAAAGGCATCACGCGTACGTGGGGCGCCGGGACTCTTCCCTTTCCCCCAGATTTCAGCCCCGGCTGAGTCAGTGTCTGGAGAGCCGCCCTCCAGCAGCCTCCATTCAGCCAGGAAGGCCCCAGCGATGCTGTCGGTCTCGGGGAGCTCAGGTTGAAGGCTCTGGGAGGCTGAGGCTTGTAGCGGGTGCCGTGGGTGGAAGGGGGGACACATAGTCGGCTATGGGCCCGGCGAGGGGTACAAGGGATGTGGCTGCAGATCCTCAGGGCGCTCCCTTCGGAGAATAGCTGGGTCTGGGCTAGGTGAGAATCAGTCCAGGAGGTCTAGGGACCTGGGAAGTCCAAGGCTGCTCGGTGCCGTCCCCACCTGCACTCTGCTCACGGGTTTCAGAGAGTATCTCAGGATGCTACGCAGGAGTGCAATAAAGGCCTACCCCATGCGTGTCACAGCCATGGAGATCAAGGCCTTCTCTTATTCCGCTCTATCCAAGCAAAGCAGGAAGGCAGGCCAGATACAGCTCTTGCCACCCCCCTGGCTCTTCCCAAGGCCCAGGAGGCACATGGACATGGGTATCCTTGCACTGCAAGCCTTCCCAGTGCAGAGGAGACGCATCAACAGGGTCCCTCCTGCCTGACCCCTCCCAGCCCCAGCTGCTGTGAAATGGGACCCCTGCCTTTGCCTCATCAGCAACGGAGCCCAAAGCACGTGGGGCTGGGGATGCTGGAGGAGAGGTTTCCATGGACTGGAGCCATTTGCTGGGATGGGATGTGAGCTCACAGCACAGGCAGCTGGCATCGGCTGGGCAGTGACAGGGCTTCCACCTGTGGCTTTGCTTTCTCCGCGATACCATGAGCTTTTGAACCGCACCCGCTGGGCAGGTCTGATTTTCCTGTCCAAGACACTTGCACAGGCCTAACAGGGGCTTGTCCAGGGGAAGCACCAGGCACTTCCTCTCATGTTCCTTTAGCAGGGCTCAGAGCCGCTCGAGGGCTTGCCAAACGTCTGCCGGCCACCACAGCAACCCTCTACCTGGCTTTTGACACGTCACAGCATCATGTCCCCTGGGGGAGCAGACAGCCCGGGAGGTACAGCGGAAATGCAGCTGTGGTCTTCAGGGTTGTGTTGGACCGGCTGCTTTGACCGTGGTCAAGCCACTTACCATCTCGGTGCATCTTTACCTGTCACACGTTGTCTGGCCTATTGGACTGTAAAGTCCTTGGAGCAAGGCCTGTTTCTTTGGCTTTGTACAGCACCTTGCACGGGGGAGCCTCAGCTCAGCCAGTGCCCTTATGGCAACACCGAACAGTCATATGAGCAACATGCACCCTGTGCACACACAGCGCTTGCACAGCTGAGCACCAGCCCTGTCCAAGAACTCCAGCCCGACACCGAGAGGTGTTACGTATCGGTGCTAGTGCTACACATCGTCTCACGTGCACGTGAACTAACTGCTCTACAGCTTTTCTTTAGATGCTACGCGCTGCTCTCTGAAAGGCCGTAGCAGGGGCTGGAAATGCCATATGGACTCTGACCTCTGCATTTTTTTTCTTTTTGCAAAAATATTTATATTTTTATATATAACTCCACCTCCAACACTGCCAAGTTTTCCCCATGTATCCATGCACCCATCTCCATATCCATCCCCCCACCCACTGCCCTCCTCAGAGGGCCTGCCCCTGGAAAAGTCTATGCCAGACCCGTCTCCACCAGATGAGGTCTGCCATTTCTTTCCTGTTGTCCTCTTCTGTCCTCCTGCAGTACAACTACATTTCACTTAGCCCCGCTTTAATACCTCTGCAAGGACTTCTTCCTGCTAGAACCAGCCTCACTGACCTCTCCCCCGTACAGCCCGGCTTGGCGGGCCCCCGCACCTGCTCCTGCTCACGGGAGAGCAGTAAGGCTTCGTTTTGAGCCTGATCCCCAAGGACAAGCAGGTACGGTCTCTTCCCTCCTCTCTCCCACCAGTCAGTCCCATTCTCGGGTGCTTGGTCTCTTCCTCCAGGAACCACCCAGCCACCCTGGCCCACTTGTCTTCCATTTCTCGCTCCTCATCTTCTCCTCTTTTGCATCCTCGGGCTGCTTCTGCGCTCCATGCCCCAGGGGCGCTGCTACAATTCATTAGCAAATGCATTTCTTCGGCAGCATTGCCAAGGGGAGAGCTGTTCAGTGCAGGCTGTTCTACCCTGCAGATCCCCACGCAGCAGTGGCGATAACAGGGGTAGCCTTTTCCCAGCTTCTTTGCAACGTGCCTAATTGACCTGGCACTCACAGCGATGCTGCACCCACGGCTGGGTGCATGCCGGAGGACGGTGCCCCCTGAATGGCAATGTCCCCGGAGAGGGGCAGCTACGTACCCTGCAGGATGCTATCACCTGGGACAGGCCTGTGCCGCAGGGACCATGGCAGAAGTTAACGCGGCAGCTCAGGCATTGTCTCATTTCCTGGCAGTGACCCCCCGGGGTCTCCAATGTGCTTCCTCGCCTCCTGACCCCCAGGGCAGGCTGGAGCCACCGACATCCCCTTCCTCGCGGGGGAGGGAGGGTGCAGCCAGCCAGGAGCTGGAGGGAGCCCATGCATGGGGCAGCGGTGCTCCCCGAACTATTCTAGCCATTCCCCATATCCAGGCAGTATTAGAGGGCAAGGCAGGTCCCCTGGCTGAGCTGGGGAGCACCCTCCAGACTCTGCTGCCTCTACCCCACTCACCAGCCACTGCCAGAGGGCAAGGCTGGTTTCCGGGGCTGGGTTCAGCATCCAAATCCTGAAGAACGGCGACAGGACCCAGTCCTTGACAGAGAAGGCAGGACAAGCCGTGGCACTGCTCCCATCCTAGTGGTGACAGCCCCCACGGGAGGCACTGAGCAGTCAGAGCGATCCCCAGGCGCTGGAGCAAGAGAAGCACAAGTATCTGCTCCAGCGGCCCATGGAGAAGCCATGGGCATCACAGAGCTAAGCCCAGGCTGTGCACAGCGCAGAGCACATGATGCTGACAGCACCTTACAGCCTTGGCAGCTGCAACCACCTTGGGGAAAGGCAGCGCTCGGTCCCCTGAAGGACAAAGATGCAACTCTTGCCCTACCAACATCACCTTCTCCTCAGGCCCAGCAGTGAAATGGGTTTGTGCCCGAGTTTCCCAGCTGGTTGCTGCTCCTGCCTTGCACCAGGCTCATGGGGGAGGGCAGCCCTCGCACCTGCAAAGCAGCTCAGCTCTCCCAGCGCAGGGGTGCGGTGCCATGGCTGGACCCGCCAACAGGGAGGGATTCTCGCACGGCTCCATATCGGCCCAAGCACCACAACCCAATGCCGGGCCATCCCTCCCCTGGGCATCTCTGGAAAACAAAGCCCCTTGAATCCAGAAGTGCATCAACACTGCACCTCGAGCTGCCTTCCTCTCCAGGTGTGTGTGCGTCTTTCTGCCTGCTGGGATGCGTCGAGACTAGCGACTCTCAACCAGGGTCCTGCGGCACCTTGGGGTGCCTCAAGATCCTTTCAAGGCTGCCATGGGGGACCACACACACATGCTATACAAGATAAACCCAGGGGTTTCTGGCAGGAAGCCATGGGGCTACGAACATGGTGCCTTGCCAGGGTCTTTCCAAGTTCTCTGCAACAGAAGAACAGCTCTATTTTTCTATAGACCAAAAATGAGCTAAAGCGAAGAGCTGGCATTTTGCGAGGAGGGCCTCGAGCCTGACACGGTTGAGAGCCACTGCTCTAAATAGCAGCGCTTTGGCTCCAACTGAATCCCAGTGCTGCAAATTCCCGGGGAGTGAAGTCAAACTGCTCTGTGGCCTGATCCCAGCTCACCTCTAGTGAGAGCTTAAAGCCCAGCTGCCCTGGGCAAGAGGACTATCCCGCCATCCACCAACCCTCCACTAATCCCCCTGGCTGCACAGAGCCCCTTGACCGGTGCCCAACTCCCCAGGTGTCCTCTCGGCCCCTTCCCTGCACGTGCCGACACAGCCAGGCAGGTATGGAGACCGTGCCAATGGACACCCTCGGCCCCAAGCTACTCCATTGGAAAACGGGCCAGGCGGTCGGTGTCCGGCCCATGTAACAAGCTAGAAACTGAATGTCCAAGGAACAGGAATCCACAGGCTTTGTCCAAGCCCTCGGGCCACGCGATATTGCATTGGCTTTAGCATCGGCGTTGACCTTACAGCATGCCATGGGTGGCCGAGCCAGGGCAGCCCCCTCATCTCTCAGGTCTCAGACCCCGCTCCAGCCAGCATGGCCTGGATCCCCTCCTGGAGGGCGGCCGGCAGGTCCAGGGCTGAGCCAGCTGGGGACACAGCCAGTTCCCCAGAGGCAAAAGCAGGAGCAAGAACGCAGCGCCCGGAGGGATGGCAGCGCCAGGTGCCTTTCTTAGAGCCGCCATTGGGAAGCAGCAAAGGCAGAGGTGCGGATACCGCTGGAGCCCATGTCGAACCTGCTCGGACGCATCGTGGGCAGGGACTCTGGGTCTGTGCCGGCCAGAAACAAGAGACCCAATTCGTTTCCTCTTCTGACCAAAGACACCATCAGAAGCCGAGTCTGGAGGAAGACGACCAGCACAGACACCGCACGCAGGAATACCGAGGCCTGCGGCAACAGGCAATGCCCGAGCGGCCGGTAGGAAGGCTAGAAGGGGCAGCCTGCCATCGGGACTGGCAGACCAAAACCCTAAAGCAGTCTTAGACAAGTGCATTGCTGAGCCTGCTTCCTGTCCGTCTGTCTGGGACCCAGGCCCACCAGGACTGTAACAAATAGGCCTCCCGCCTGCCCGTCCGTCTCCCCCTGCCCCCACCATTGTTCATTATGTGCTACCGAAGCGTGGCTGAGAAAGCAGCTGGGACCCAAGGTGCAACACAAAGCAGTGGCATTGTCTGCGGGGAGCGAGGGGAGACGCCAGGAAGAGCCCGGGTTCCTGTCAGGCCGAGGTGACGGTCTCGGGGCCCTGCTCTACCGGAGCATGCATCGTGCTGCCCCCCTCCTTCAGGCAGTCCGGCTGCAAATGCTCCCAGGTGGAGCTCGGTTTACGAGGCCCTGGACAAAAGCAAAGGAAGGCGGCAACAAAAGGTTAATGCAGTCCCAGCAGCTGGCCAGTTTTCCAAGGGGAGCTCTCCCAGCTGGGGGTAGCAGCCACTTGCAAGGAGGAGCTGGGAGCCATGGGTAGCATGAATGCAAGCAACCTTGCTGCTCAGACCCTGCGGCACTGGGCCCTGGACATGGGGCACGCAGCACCAGTCTTCCCTAACCCGGGGCCAGTCACCTGGCCGCAGGACCCCCCACCCACAAACAACCCCATCTCCCTCCCTTCCCACCGAGTGGCCCCAGAGCCCAGCCCAAAGCACAGAGGGCGAATCAGGAATAGCGCTGCAAGGCAGTAAATCCAGGGGGTTCCTCCCTGCCCCAGCCTGGTGTTGAGGTCTCCCTCCAACCGCCCAAGACAGAGGAGCAAGGCAATGACAGCACAGTCTGCTTCTGAGCTTTAATGGCAAGGCAGCAGGGAGCACAGCAGGGATAGGAGCCGGGAGCCAACACATCCACCACCTGCTGCTAGGAGCCCCATCGTGGACACCTTGGCTTGGTGGAGGGTGCCCTCTCCTGGTCTGCCCTGGCCTGGCACCGCACAGGAAGGGCTGAAGAGTCGGGTCTGGTGCTGGAGCCCAAAGGCGGGTCTGTGGGCGATACAGGTGCAGCAGAGGCGGCTGTGCTCTGCTGTACCAGGGGCCTCGTGCGTTAGACATCTCTGGCTGGGCGCTCCACCTCCTGCTGCAGGGCTGCTCCTGCCCCTCTCCCCACTCACCAGAGCCAGGGCTGGAAATGCCCTGGCTCCACACAACACAGGGGAGTGCAGGCCAAAGCCCTGAATGAGCACAGCTCATTTAAGTCTTTACTTGGAAAGAGGCCAGCCCCCAGGAGTCTCAGCACTGCACCAGCCTGCTTCCTTCTACTGATCTCCAGCTGGGGAAACTGAGGTGTGAAGGTCCCACTAGCAGGTTGGCAGCAGCACCAGGCCCTATGCCCCAGGGGAGGGTGCCGTGTGCTGCCATGAAGCAAGTTTGCAGATTCCTCAGCACAGCTCCCCCCCTCCCCACCTTGCACGAGGCAGGGGGTAGCACTGGGCAGGGTGGAAGAGGCCTTGCACTCAGCTTGAGCAGGCACCGGGAGCGGGTGCGACGGCCTTGCTTCGCTTCTGCAGCTGCAGGAAGGGGCTGAGTCTTCCCCCTGCAGCTGAGGGGCATGTTGGCGCCAACAAGACGCCACTGCCTTAGTCCAGCGGCTAACAGCTCTGCCCTCTGGGCAGGAGGGGCTGGCTCGGGGTAAATTGGCAGATCTAGGGCCATCCCTAGCCTGTGTGGGTCTGGGCACGTGGTGGAGCAGCGGGGTATACCAGGCACCCAGCACTGCCCAGCCTGCACTAATGGGGGAGCAGGGGTCAGTCAGGATTACTGCTGCCCTCCCCACGGGCTCGGCTTGGGACCAGCGGCATCCAAGACACAGACACATGGCAAAGTCTCAGCGACAGCAGCATGGACGAGCCCCCACCTGGGCAGCTCTTCGGTCGGTCACCGGTGCCCCCAGTCCCACGCATGCTGCCCTCCCCCTGGCTCAAGAGGGAACAGCCCGAGTCCTACAGGGCCAGGTGGCAGATCCTCATGGGCTCTGCGTTCCGCCCCCCATCGCTGAAGCAGGTGCTGAAGAAGGGGCAGAGCCTGGGGGTGGCAACCTGGTGGAAGGTGTAAAGGTGGGCCATGTCCTCAGCGTTGTAGAAGGCCACCGTGCCCGCCTGGCAGTCCAGCAGCACCCCCACTTTGCGCAGGTGGCGTGGGGGGTAGAGGCGCACCCAGGGCGTGGCGGCAGCCCAGTACTCTGTGCGGTTCCTCAGGCGAAGGGACCAGTAGCCGTTCTCAGGGCACAGCTTCACCTTGGCCGCCCGGTCCACCGACTCGGCCGCTACGCCCAGGTCCCACTTGGTCTTGCCGCCCACCCCCACCTCCCAGTAGTGGCTCCCGGCTGTGAAGACCTCAGACCCCAGCACATTTACACACTTCTGGAAGCGCTTGGGGCTGCTGGGGACGGGCTGGGGGGTCCTGCTCTCCGTCACTGCCCTCAGGTTTTCAGACAGCACCAGGTTGGGGTGCGCTGTCTCGGGGTCGAAGGTCAGTGGGGCAGGAGCTAGGACGGAGGATGAGTGTTTGTTAGGGTGCTGTGCACATCAGCTCCCTTTAGCTTTGCCTCGTCCAGGCATCCCTGCCACCCCCTCGCCCCTGCCGGGGCCCTGCCCAGTGTCAGACTCACCAGGGGAGATGGATGGCAGCATCCGTCTCCAGAAGATGTACTGCAGGGGGCCACTGTACTGGTCTCGGAGGCGGTCGGCATCAAAGGAAGGTGGGGCCTCTACACGCACCAAGGGCCTGGCAGAGGGAAGGGGCTGGAGTGCGGCACGGTGCAGACAGAGCGAGTTGGGGGGTGGGCATAGCAGGTTGAAGCCAGGACCCTGGACGTGGCGGGGGGGGGGGGAATATTCCCACAGACTGAGGCTTCTGCAGGCACCAAGGGAGTGGAGCCGGCAGGACAGGAGCCCCCCAGGAAAGGCAAGAGGATGCAACAACCTGATGGCAAAGTGTCGCCCGCTCCCTCTGCCTTGCTCCCTGGCCTAGAAGGGAGTCAATGGACCGGCTTTGGTAGTGACTGGGCTCGAAGGGCAGGGCAGTCTGCAGGGGAGCAGCATTCAGGGCACGTGAGAGATAACTGGGACATATACAGAGGGGCGCTGGCGACTGCCAGGCTCTGGTGGCAGCTGTTCTTATAGCACCGCTCCAAGGCACAGACACTTCCCTTTGACAGCTGCCACGATCCCACGTGAGCCTGAAGGCTGCTCCAAGCTGCGTTTCTGAAGGTGATTGGGGGGGGTGGGCTGCCGCCTGGGGCTCAAGATCCATTTTGCAACAGAACCCTTCTCCTGTGAGCCAGGCCAAGCACCGACAGGCTCACGGAGAGGTGGCAGCAGGGAGGACAAGAGCCAGAGCTACTGAATGGGGCCTCCTGCTTTAGCTCTTGCATTTAAAACACCTTCCACTTCCCCCTTGGCATGCAAACCCCGCCTGTGACGCCATTCCCAAGCCCCCTGGCCCCCGCCCTGGGAACTGTGCACTGCCAGAGAGATCACCCAGCCCTGGCTGGGGGCTGCATCTTCCCTCCACCCTGGGCTGATTCCGCACCAGCAGCTCGCCAGATAATTTGCAATGCTTTAAAACTTACAGAGATAAGGCCCCTCCCCTGTGCATCACCAGCCCAGGCAAAGAGGGGAGATAAGAAACTCATGAAAAGGGACGCAGTGCATTTCATGCCAGGCACGTACCTGATCTCCAAGCTCTCCACCTGCAACGAGAAGCAGAGAAAATTAAACAGCCATCAGCCTTCATTCCTACCGCTGCCCCAATGAACGCTGCCCTGCACTCAGGCACACAGCAAAGGAAGGGATGCCAGGACAGCTAGGCACTGGCAGGGAGGGGTCAGCCTGGCTGCCTGGGCAGAGGTTAAGGGGACGTGGAAAGGCTGGGAGTTGAGGAGAGATGCTCCCAAAACCTGGTGCCAGGCGGGAGAGGTCTCTGTAGGAACCTGACCCGATTCCCAGGGAGAAGGGAGGCAACTCACGACACCTTTCCCACAGGCCAAGTATCCTTGGATGTCTCCTGGCGCGGATGGCATCTTTGCCAAGAAACAGCCTTGCAAACCACCTCCTGGCTCCCATCTACAGCCCCCCTATGCCCTGTGGCAATGGCTGATGTGGAAAAAACACATGGGGGATGTGGAGCTAGACCCTGCCTGCTCTGCCTCTGCTCGGGCGCACCAAGCCCTGGGCCTTGCTACAGCATGATCCATTTCCTGCTCTCCCGCTTCCCCCACATCCCAGTGCCCTGCCCGGGCTTCTTGGCAAGCACTGGCCAGACACTCACCTCCACCAGTGCCAAATCGCCCAATTCATGCAGGGTTTGCTGTATGCACTCCATGTTCCTCTCCAGCTCCAGGATCCCATTCTCCAGTTGCCAGATGTCCCCTTGCAGCCTCACCAGCGACTCCTCCTCCTCTTTGGCCAGCTCCATCAACACCGCTCTCTCCTCTTCCACCAGGATCTGACGAAGTTGCTCAAACTCCGCCTGGATCTTAGCGTGCAGCTCCCCAGAGACTTTCTGCGAGAGGCAAAAAGCCGCAAGACACCATGAAAGGGCTTGGAGGGGCATGAGCAAGGGGGAAAATGGAGACTGAGTTGCAGCATGTTCATAGACCCACTTGTTTCCCCCCCCCGAGGGTTTCGGGTGTGATCAGAATTTCTGGGAAGGAGGGTGGGAGAGAGGCAACACTACGGCTGCAGGGCTTTGGCTGCCCAAGGCACCTATTTCCACAGGGGTCCTTCAAAACAGGGCCCACACAGCCTGGCGAAAATGGAACAACCTTATGTGGCAGGAAGAAGCCAGACTAAAGGCTGATGGCCACCATGATCCTCCCACCCCCTCCAATGGTTTTCCAGTCTGCAGCTCCATATTATTTAACACCTGCTCTCCAGAATCAGGCCATGATCTCACCAACACGCAGCTCCTGCCTACACAGCTGAGACATGCGACCCGTGCGGCTGACGTTAGGACTATGGGGCTGCGTTCCCCTGCGCAGTGCATTAACTGCCGGCTAACGTAGTGGCCCAGAAGCAAGGTCTCTTTGGGGCTAACACATGTTTTGGGACAATGGGCAGGTGGAGAATAGCTATGCTGACCACAGAGAGGGCAAAGGCAGCCCATTTCCCCTTGCGCAAAGCAACTCAAGCTGGCCGCTTCAGCTACTCGGATGAACTGCCTGGCCACGCAGCTTCTGGTTCCAGCCATTTCCCATATCCAAACTTTCAATACATTGAAAACTGTTGCAGGCGGTTTCTGCTAGGCCCAGACCCAGCAATTATTTGCATCTCTGTATTAAAAATATTAGTCCCTAAATACCTTAGTTCAGAATACAGCCCTGAGTCTTAACAGACATGCACAGAGCTGTGATGCTGTAGCTATATACCGATGGTCCCAAAGTACTTGCTACCTATGAACATGAGACATAACAGGTGCACCCAGGCAACAGGCAGGAGGAGGCCATCAGCAGACAGCAGCCAGTGTGACTGGCAGGGTCACTAGTTAGCCACTGCTGAGTGTTTAGCAGGGGCCATGGCAGAGATCAGATCTACAAGCCCTGGGCTCCTGGAGGTCATTGCTTGGTGTTATAGGAGCAGGAGGACTCAGCTGAGCTGGAAGCTCTCCATGCCCTAAAAGAACAAGATGCCTCAGGGTGAATCGGGTGAAGTGATTAAGACGGAAGCAAAGTGGTCAGTAGTCCCTGGGCAGAGTTCAGCTCCCTTCCCTGCTCTCCTAGGTGGCCTGTCGTCTCCAAAGGAACGTACTGAATTGGTACGACTGCCAGGTGTTGGCTTGGCTTTATTCCCGCTCGGTGTTTGCTCTAGGCCAAATGGCTCCTGTGGATTCAGACTCAAAAGAAGGGCCAGCACAGCCACCTTTGCAACAGCACATAGAGGGATTAGTACAAGGCAGCTAGGGAAGGGAGGGAAGCCCGAGTGGCTAGAGGCCCTCTCGGCCCTATTTTGTGGCCAGTTTCCCAGAACGACGCAGACACGGAAGCTGCTAAAATTAACCTCTTCCAATAGCCTCTCCGACACTCAAAGGTCGCTGCTCCCAGCTTGTTACCAACCTACCTCCAACCTACAGGGTAAGATTTGCAAGCGTCCTTCAGCAATTTGCCTCCCAAGCTCCCAAGATAAAAATGGACGTTAGGCTCCTAAGTCACCTTGGAGCTTTTGAAGAGGCTGTGCCTAATCTTGAGACCCTGAGCTGCAGCTCAGCTGGGCTCAGAGCAACTTGGAGGCAGGACGGGCACATGCTCTCACAGCAGCTTGTCCTGGAGGATAACTGTGAAATGGGCACAGCATTATTGCTTCTCAGGTTTGAAATGCCCTGGCTTTCACTGTCACCCAGCGCAGCCTTCTTCCTGCACTGTGAGAAAGGATAAGTGGATTCATCTACTCGCTCTTTCTGTGGCCTTCAGGAGGTGACACACCTGCCGCATCCCCCGCTTGTCTCTCTCCATTCCCCTTCTTTAAACTGAACAGACCTCATTTTTCAGGCTCTTCAGTCCTGGATGGGGGGGGCTCTGCCAGGCCCATAATTGTTTTCCTTGTCTGTCTCCATCACCTCCATTTCTGCTGCATCTCTTTTAAATGAAGCAACCGAAGCTGAATGCAGAATTCCAGGTAGAGGACGCACCATCAATTTCTATAATGGCCTCGTAATGGTCTCATTATTTTCTCTCTTATTCTTTAGGGTGGCGGCTGCCGCACGCTGTATGGAGGTCTTTGTCAAGTATCTCTAAACGAGCTTTGTAGCTTTGTCCCGGGAGATTACAATTAATTTAAAATCTAAATGACTCCTTCCATCGGGCAATTATGCTGTTTGTGTGCGTCAGCCCTGCCTGTGCTCTGCCTCACGTGGCCTGCTCACGCTGGCTCCAGGGGAACCGCAGTGACTTACTGTGGCCTTTTGGCTCCCCTCATTGACACAATTTTATGTTGGCGGCAGATTCTGCTACCTCCCTGCTCAGCCCCTTTTCCACTTCACTGCTGCACACAGCAGCGAGCCTCCCCCACTGCTGATCCTTCTCCAGGAGGAGAACTGGCCATTTATTCATGCTCCACTTCCTTCCGACTCTCAGCCAGATCTGAATTCACAACAGGTTTTGTTTGCTCCTTGCTCCGTCACTGCGCCTCTTGGGCATGGATCGTGTGTCAGGGGCTGCAAAAAGGGAAGAAAGTGGCAGGGTCTGCCCCAAGGAGCTTACAATTAAGGGAAATACATTGCTTGAGTTCTGGTTTTTCTAGCACCCTCTCCTGACACCTGGGCCCCTGAATACCTCTGGATCTGTACCCAAGAAGCCTAAGATACCAATGTGCTGGAGATAGATGGAAAGATGTGCTCAGCTGGGTCACCAGGCCTACAGACCTCGGTCCTGGTTTCCTGCTAGTGCTACATGTAAAAAAGTTATCTGCTCCTGTATCTCTGAGCATTTGCTTTTCGGTGGCCATCTTCAATTTTCTTCTTTCTGCCAAGCTTCCTTTGTCCGAAGAATACCTGTGGGATCTGAAGAGCTTCTTGAACCATTTAGCCTTAGCAATTTCTCTCCTCTCCCTTGTCTGAAGCTTCACATCCCCCTTTTCCATCCTGTTACCATTGCACAAGTGGCCACGGCACTAAGTCCAAGAGGCTTCTCGACGAGCTCCCAAAATTCTCCTTCCTAAAGCTCAGTGTCACTGGACTAGTTTTCGGCATGTCCCCGAGGACCAGGTCCTCTCCGACGGGTCAGAAGCAGGCCGAGTGTCTGTGCTCTCAGAAACAGACTGCTCTCTGGTCGCACCAAACACCTTGCAGTCAAAAGCCCAGCGTCTCTCGCACCCCA
>NW_005841980.1:3040768-3042956 GCF_000455745.1 Alligator sinensis | reverse complement strand
ACGACGCTGCGTTTCTTGAAACACCCTCTGAATACTAAGCAGATAACAATTTGGGGTAAGCATATGGGACATTTCACTCCGGTTCCTCACCTAGTTCCTCTTTTGGCTTTTACAGAGCGCTGAACTGGCAATCTCGACTAAAGCCGCATCAGGCGGACGTGCGCACAGACCACTGACTGTTACCCGCAGCGCTATTCCACGTGGTTCGAGAGGTACCATTCCCCACAAACCCGCGCCACGTGGTTTAGTCGAGTGAGACGGATCCACCTGCTCAAGAACGTCGCAGGAGAGAGACGATCTGGATTTTCCCAAGGTCCCGGAGCCTTTTGCTGGCTTTGTGCACTCCTCAGTAATTACCCAGCGCTGTCTCTAAGTGCTGCGATTACAGCTCTTTATCTGCCTTTCTGAAAAGGCATCTCAGCAGATTGATTGTTATCTTGGCAGAGGAGCCTTTTCTGCCGCCCCTGCAGCAGCTCTATTTATTTTCCCGACTTTAGTCTGTTGCTCGTGATCTAAAGATACTCGACGTAAAAAAAAAGAGCAGCCCTAGGACATTCAGCTGCAAGTCTGCTTGTTGGCCAGGTCTGCCAGATCCCTCAGCTGACTCGCTACCAATAAATAAATCCCTCTTCATTTTTCTTTCCTCCAGGGATCTTGCATCTATACTGCACTTGCATCTAACCTGCCCTGCAGGCAGGCCAGAAAGAGCAGTGAAGCAGGACACTGCCAGCCGCCCCGGAGTGCTTCTCCAGCCACACACCCACCCTGCTAGCACCCTTCCCTTAGCCAAGCCAATGGCACTGCTCGGTCTATGCAGGAAGCACTAGGAGCAGGGGTTTACCGTCAGGCTGCAGATATCCTCCTCCACCGCATGCTTCGTACGCACACGGCGCTCCATCTCTCTCTGGTGAGCTTGCAGCGCATCTTCAAGCTGTTTCTATGAATACAAAACAAGCAGAGTAGCACAAAGCTCTCTAACAGAGCGGCAGCCCTGTACACAGCACTGACTCTAGAGGCAGCTGTCCAGGTGCATGAGAAAAAGAAAAAAAAAGACGTTGTGGGAATGTGTGTGTTTTGGGAACAAGGGCCCTCACTACATATTACACAATTAACTGGTTAACCACACAATAAATTTAGACCAGTCACACTTGCAAAGTAAGGCCAGCCACATGTGCAAAGTATGGCATAACTAACCAGTGAATTGTGTGATCATTAAAGTAGACTGGGCACATGTGCAAAGGAATCATCACGCCATAAATGTGTCCACCCAACTATAAAGAAAACCAACCTGCTACAAAGATAGTGCTTGAAGATGTGCAACAACCTTGTACCTAGTTTCTAAGCAGCTTTCATGTGAACGTGCGCTGGGGCCTACGTTTTGTACATGCTAGTGTGAAACCACAGTGTGAGACCACAACGGCCCCATCACCCCGCTCTCAGGCTGCCTGTTACAGAAGGCCTGACAAGCCTCTGCCTGGAAGAGGCAGGGGCAGAAACTCCCCTCTCTCTTGGTTACGTGGCACCTAGCACACACGGGCCCCATGCTGCACGCAAACAGCCGGTGCAACCATGCACGACAAGGAGCAGACTTCAGTCTGTAACATGCCAGGGGCTAAAAAGGGCACTGGGGAGCCAGTGCTGCCCTCTGCACAGAGTACGGACAGGGAGGCGATTTCACAGCTAAATGAACCTGGCTTGGAAACAAGTGGGAGAGACACTGGGCGGGCACAGCACCCGGGCCTGGCGCCGTGGCTCACCTGTATTTGCCTCCGGTGCTCCTGGAGGCCGTAGCGCCGCACCTTCTCCACCACCCCCGCTACCAGGTAAGGGGTGCGGAAGGTGCGGCCGGGGATCTCCCTGCGGCACTGGGGGCAGGAGGGCGGGTGCTGGCTGCTCTGCCAGTGGGCCTGGATGCAGCCCTTGCAGAAGTGGTGCATGCACTCCAGCATGACCGGCTCCGTGAAGAGGTCGCAGCAGATGGCGCAGGTCAGCTCCTCCAGCTGTGCTGGGACCCTCCCAGCACCAGGGACTTCCCACAGGCCCGGGCCCCAGGCAGCTGCAGGGCAGAGTCCAGAGTCCAGGCCAACTGCGCGGAGCTGCTTTCACTTCCCTCCACGTCAGCAGGACACAGCCCCGAGCAGCCGGCCCCGCGGGGACCCCGATGCCCAGCACAACCCCGGCCCGGCCC
>NW_005841980.1:3015869-3040422 GCF_000455745.1 Alligator sinensis | reverse complement strand
CCGAGCCCGCCCCGCCCCCCGGGGCCCCCGCGCGTGACGCGCCACGGGGACACCCAGCGGTAGGCGCCCAGCGCGGAGTGGGCATGCGCGCCCCCGCCCAGCGCGCGGCACGTGGCGCTGCCTTGGCCGGAGCCTGGCGTTGGACTCAAGAGGCGGGAGGCGCGAAGGGTCCCGGGATGCTGTAGCGCGAGCCCTGGGGAAACACGAGCTCCTGCTCGGACTGCGTGTCTGGGCGGTGCCCCTGCACCCCACTGCCGGCCCTCTCTGCACTGGGGTTCGTACAAGCGCGCCCGCCTTCAGGTTCAGTCTGCAAGGCTGCCACACAGCGCTCCGCGCCCCAGGAACAGCACGATTGCAGGGGAAAGGGTGGTTGGACAAGTGGGACATCTGGACCCTTAAAAAAATCAGAGGGGCGTTCACACTTGGGGGGTGGAGAGAGATTAGCAGGAAGCGGGAGACGATAGCCTCCTGCTGTTAAGCTCGCTGGGCGCCCGCTTGCAAGTGTTCCCTGGAACCACCACACTCGACTCTGAGCTCCTCTGAGGCCGGAGCCGGCCCCAGGCCCCTGCTGCTGCTCCCCTCCACGGCGTTCGCACTGCTCAGGACTACGTGGATAATGCAAGGTTGCCGCTGATGTTCATTTGCTTGATAAACGAATGAGGCGCAGGCCTCTCCCGGCATGGAACGGGTGCCCATTGCAAACGTTTCGACACGCTCCAGTGTCAGCATTGGCGTTTGAGCTGGGCGGGCACCTCGCACCTGGAGAGGGCAAATGCATCCTTATCTGGCTTGTCACAGCCAGGGGAATGAGCTGCAGCCCCAGCACTGACTATTCGCTGCCAGGCCGCGGAGGAGGAGGAGGGCATTCGTGGCTCGGTGCACTCTGAGAGTGGCCGAGTCGGAGGAGTTCACCCTCTGCTCCATCGTGACAAGAGGTGAAAGTGCCTTGGAGAAATGATGCTGACAAAAGAGTTGCCCAGCTCCACTGGTCGCGCCTGTAGGCTGCTCCGGTGGGCATCTCTCTCTGAGTTTGCTCGTCTGCTCCGGCTCCATGCCGAACTCTTATTCTATCAGTCCATGGCAATAATCACGATTCCACAATGCTACCTACGAGCGCACGGGATGACACCTCCCGAGAGACCACATTTGCCACCAGACATAGCTGAGTGCTCTCTCGCGGCTCTCCAAGGGCTTACAAATATCAGCATTAGAGACAAAACCTGACCGACCCTGTGAGATGCTTTAGCTCAGGCAAAGCCTGCACATACTCAGTGATGCTCTGGGGTCTTGTTCATCTCCCAAACGAGTCCGTGGTGTCAGACCAGGACGCACCACTCTGTTAAAATGATCGTTGTTGTTCCTCAACAGGAGCAGGAGGGAGATGGGAAGCTAACGGGCTTGGTTTTTTCCTGCCCTTTCTATTGAACAACATTAACTTAAAAATTGTATTTCGGCAACAGTCTCAATCTTTGCCTTTGTTGTCTCCAGAAAAGCAGCCAGATGCCATAATGCAACAAGCAGACGAAAAGAAAAGGGACAAAGCAGGATGATTATTGTAATTGCGTCTGCTCTGTGACAGCTGGAGCAGAGTTATGAGGGCGCAGCTATTCCCCCCTTGGACACCAAGCTCCCTTTGCTCTTTTAGTGGCAGCCTATCAAAGACCCTTTCAGAATCAGCCAGAAACTCGGGGAATGTTCTTATCTATTTTTGTCTTTTCAGCCTCAGTGTCATTAACTGGTTGCTCAATCAATCCCACTCTAGCCAGACATATTTTCCTGAGGTCTTCAGGCCCACATTTCCACCTGGCTGCTTTTAACGGCGGCATCAGTGCTTGTGGGTGCAGCTAGTTGTGTGTGCATGCAAAATGCAGGATTCTCCATGTGCAAACAGGGGATCCTGTGTGCGTGCAAGGGGCGGGGGAAGACACCTGGCAGTTTAGCTCATAATTATTTCCCATGCAGTCTTGGGAAACAAATGGCCCGTGTAGCAGGAGGGAGAGCTCTACTGCTGCAATCTCGGTGAGCTCGAATTTGAGTGGGAGGGGAGATGGAGGGCAGCGGGGGTCCCATGGGACCGTGCCCGTTGTGGGGAGAGGGGTGACTCTGGTCTCACAATGCAGAGGGAAGGACTAGAAAGCTCCCAACGAGCGCCCGTCACTACGGGGTCTGCTGTTCTCTACCATCTCCGGGGAGGTTGCTCAGCAGTGCATGGAGCTGCCCCTCCCTTTGTGCTCAGGTCACTGGCTTTCCACTCGACTTCACACCGAACAAATCTCTTTAACTTGCATCATAGCTTCGTGACCCCTGCAGCAACCACCGCTGAATCTCACCCACCTCTGAGTGGCGGCTTCGTTGCCTTCTGGTGCCAAATTGCCTGTCTCTTGAAGCCCAGATGAGAGCAGTACCTTGAAGTCTGGAGCCGGGGATGAGCTCTCTGCTTGCTGCCTAGCTATGGAGCAGTCCTCAGCTCTCCCTCTTTATGGTAGGGTGAGCCCTGCCCATGAGGGTGGGGGGCCCCTCCCCCAGCCGACACAGGCTTGGGATGCCTAGTTGTAGCTGGCGGCGGGTTCATCAGATGGAGGGCGCTGCACAAATGCGAAGCGTCCTTGCCCATGTCCAGCATCTGCCTGCAGGTGCTTTTGTGCTGCATATCCCTAGCACGGTGTAGCAACAGGTGTCTGGACATCTCCCCCGTGGGGACAGTCACAAGGGGCTGCTAGGGCAGTTGAACTAGTACAGTCTCCCCCAATAACCTGGTGCTGTGCCATCAGGTGGCAGGGAAACAAGGGTGTCCTGGGGAGGGCACTCATGGACCCAGAGGGACAGACTTCCATCTTCAGCTCCCTCTGTGCAAAAATGAAGTTTATTTCCTACCAATGGGGACTTTTTACCATCTTGTACCATCTACACTTTTCCCAGAGCCTGACGAAGGGACTTTGATCCCAAAATCTTGCAGAAAAGGACAATTTTCTTGCCATTTTCCAGTTGGTCTAATAAAAGGTATCATTTTGGAACCAAGAGTTCCAGTTTTTTGTATGTCTGGGGAGGTAAGGATTACTTAGGGCGATAGCTCTTATCGGACCAGCTACAATGTTGGGATAAAGCTGGACAAGCTTTTGAATGCAAGGCTTTCTTTGTCAGGTCTCTGATCACTGGGTTAGTCTGGAACCGGGCAGAAGGCAGGGTAGAGGTGCACCTCATAGACTAACTACATCAGAGACACATAAGCTTCCACGAGCATCCTTGGCTGCCCTAGGGTGCAGAGAAGGGGCTCCTCTGGGTATTTTTTGGCCATAACTTTGCTTCGGCACCGCCTCTGCCTCTCCCATCTCCCAGCCTCACTTCTTGCTCTTTCCTCCTCCACTTCTTTCTCTGGCTCTGCCTTTACGCCTGAGCTCTCTGAAGGTGTGTTGCTGTGTCTCCGTGCAGCGCCTTCCTCTGGCCAACTCGCTCCCCTTTCAGACCCTGCTTGGGTTCGGTTTGCTCTCCCCCACCCACAGCACCAGCCAGTTCTTGGGGACAGCCTGGGGCTGAGATACTGAGCCGCAGCACAGCCCTGCATGGCCACGAGTCCAGTAACAGGACCCACATCCTTCCCAGTCCATGGGGGATTCCCAGCCACTTGATCTATGCAGCCAGGGGCCTCTCCAGCCACCTCCCTCCCCTCCCCGAGCCACGTGGAGGTAGACTGTGCATGCACAGCACTGGCCAAGGCTCCTCCCTTTGCATGGGAGAGCGTGTGTGAATTTTGCCATCAGAAAAGCAGGACGGCATCAGTTTAGGGTCCCCACTGACAGCCAGGGAAGGAGGATAGGGGGGGAAAGGCTGGGAGGTCTGGAAGGGGTCAAGGAGCCCGGAGAACCTGGCAGAGCTGCATTATTGTATGATTATTGTACAGCCCTCAGCTACTGATCGCTGCGGCTGCCTGTGCTACGGGGAGCGAGCAGGAAATGAAAAAATGGTCCGAGATAAGGGATCCGTGTAAGCAACTGTGGTGAGGCTCCGGGCACTGCCTGGGCTGTCCAGGGGGAAGATGCTCTTGACAGGCATCTGCCCCAGGTGACATGGCTTGTCTGCCAGGGCCTGGAGTTCAAGCGGACCCCAAACGGTTACCAGCACCCCCAAGGGGTGTGCATGCATGCGAGTCGGCAGCAGCTGCTGGACGCAGAGTAACCCGGGGAGAGCCAGAAGATGCAGGATGGCAGTCGGGGGTCAGGGGGAGGGGGTCTCTGACCTCAGGCAGCTGGAGGGGCAGCAGAGGCCCGCATCCTGTTCCACATCGGGTTTCTTACTGCAGGACTAGATAAAAGGCTCTCACAAGTGGTGACTGAGCACACAATGATGGCAAGGTCCAACGGGGGTGGGGGTGGCAGTGACCTTGAAGGGAGCTCTCAACGTGGGGCTGGGTCAGCTCTGCCTATCCCTTGGCAGGGGTAAGGGGCAGGGGACATGGCGGGGTGCTGCCAAGCTGCAACAGCCCTGCACAACGTCTGCCCAGCCTGGCCCTGCACCCTTGTGTAAACCATCGTGGGCGAGCCTGCCAGGGGCTGTGACACATTAACGAGCGAGCTTCTCCATCCCGGCATGGCCCCGCCGCCAGGCATCTCCGTCTGCATACCACACGGAGCCTCACGCTCCCTCCGCCAGACTGACCCGGGGCTGCAGACGCTGGGGCGGTTTCTGCCGCGGCTTGTTTTCGGGGTGATTCTGTGCTTTGCCTTGGTCTTCCCAGTCCAGATCTGTGCCCCGCCCTGCCTGGCCCGAGCAGCTCTGTGCTAGCAGCGTGGCCTCCTGGCTCCGAGACTATGCTCCCTCCTGAACCCAGGCAAGTCTGGCTAAGAGCAGCCCAAACCCTCCTGCAGCCGCTTGTGGTGCACAGCCGTGAGCCTCCAGGCACATCCATTCCCAAAGCTGCTATTCCTTGCCTGATGCTGGGTTTTTGCTACGTTCATAAGCAGTTGCCACCGAGCGCTGTTGTACACAGTGCTCCTGGGTGTCACATGTGAAAGCCTCGGGTCTGTTAAGTGAATGATTCATTTGCAACTTCACCGCAGCAGAAAGCCACAAAAGCCACTGGGTTGACTGGAGCGGGGGTCCACAGAAAGCCAAGGACCCTGCAGGCTGGGGGACATTGCACAGGGCTGCATCCATGCCAAGTGCAAGTTGCCACGTGCAAACGCTCACATTTCCACTTGCTCGTTGGGGCTAGCATCGCTTCTAGGGCCGGGGCCGAGCTCCATCCATGGCCAGGCCCCGCTGCGGGAAGTCTCTCTCTGGATCCCAGCTTTGCCTGAGCTCTGCGCTCCGATGTTAATTAAAACGACTTCCACCCTGTGTCGAGGTGAGCTGAGTGTTTTGTGCAGTTGTGCATCGCGGCACCAGCCTTCAAAGTTACTCGCAAACCCGAGCAATCGTCAGAAAGAAAAGCACAACGGATATTGTCTCCTCCCCACCCAGCGCCTGAAGGAGCTCTGTCAGCATCACAAAATCTCCTGAAAGATCCTTGCAAGTGTTCGCTCCTGGAGCTGTCACCATAACAACCCGCAGTTGTTAAAGGGGGGAAGCGCCCTGCACAGCCAATATTTGGCATTTCCAACTCGAAAGTGAAGAGGCATGAACTTCATGGGTGGGGAGATGGAGTGGGATGGGGGAAAAGAAGCACTGTGGCAAATTTGGAGGTGCAGTGCGTGCTCGGGGGGAAAGGGGAGGGTGGAGGGACACTGGAGAGGTTGGAGGCAGGGGGTGCAGAGAGCTGGTGATTTGCCCACCCTGATGCCTATGTTATAGTGCTACTGCCCCACCCCTAGTGAATGCCCCGGCTGCCTCTCATCCCTGGGCAGAGCTGCGTCCAGCTGGGGCATCTGCTGCTTAGGCTTGCAGGGTGCGATCTTTTCACACCTCCAGCTGACCATGCAGGCCAGGCCTGAGCACATCCCCTGGATTAAATCTGACCTGGTTTCCCTTTGTTTCGTGGCAGAGAGGCTGAGGGCAGCACATACCACTTCCATCTGCAGCGGTGTTGGGCTTATGCGGATTAGCGCTGCCCAGACCTCGCCCCATTCCCTCTATGGGAAGGGGATATTCCACCCCCAGAGAATACCCTGCCACCCTGGGAATCTCCTCATTCCCAGTGACACAGACCCTTTGATGCAGGAGATGCCAGCACACGTGTGCTAAGAGATACTGAGTCAGCCCCTTGCTCATGCCACGATGGACATGGGAAGCCACCCTCCTACCTAGCACCCGGATGCCTGGCAATACAGCCAAGTCTTTTCTACTCCATGAGTTTCACACTGTTACCATCACGGCTTGCGCTGGGGAGAAATCTGCTGCCTCCTTCTCCAGCATAAAGAGGCTTTCGAGTGGGACTGGTGGTCCATGGGCTCCCCGTCTCCCTGCTCCAGCCTGGCGTTTCAAGAGGAAACCCTTTCTGAGAACCGCATAGAAAGCAAGCGGTCCCTGAGCAGCAGCTTGGAAAGCAGCTCAGGCTCTCCCTGCCAAATGGGCATTAGCCTATCCCAGCTCATTAGAGCTTGGGACATGTCCGTTCCTTCACTTTGCAGGGGCGTGGGAAGGACAAACCCAGAGCTCCCTCCCATCCCAGCTGCTTGGGACACCAGGCCTGTTCCTTTCCACCCCTCAGGAAGGCGCTGCTACCCCACGGGCCATTCTCCTCCTGCTCTGGTCTAGGCCAGGCTTGCAGATGGTGATGGACTGCAACACAAAGCCCCAGTGCAAGCAGCTGAGGTCCTGGCTCCCCCCGGAAGCCTGGACTAGGGCTCTAGGGTCACCCCAACTCTGCTTCCAGCTGTGTCTGCTGCCCTGGGGGAGTGGGGGGAAGGTAAGGCTCTGATGCCTTTCCGGGAGAGGGTGAGGTTGCTAGCAGGAAAGGAAGGAGGACAATGAGCTCCTTCCAGGGCCAGGCAGCCTGCTCAACTGGTACAGCCTTGTCCCAGTGCTGTCAGGGAGGGAACCGGCAAGGCACCGCAGCTGCCTTGCAGCTTTGGGCTGGGTCTGGCCAGAAAAAGATCCTCACTGCAACACAGTGGGCCTTTATGGGGGGAAAGCAGGAGTATGGAGCCGAGGTGTCAATCCATGGGGCCTGAACACTGCAGCCCCTTTCACCTTAGCAGAGCCTGTGGGAACAAGGGGACAAGGAGGGAGGAAAGGGGAAGGGCAACATCTTTTTTCCTCCCATTTGATTGAAGTGAGGCTAAGTGCTTTGCCCAAGGTCACACAGGACATCAGTGTCAGAGCAGGGCCACCGAAGCACCCAGGCCTATGCCTATGCACTGAGCAGCATCCTCAGGGTTGCCTCCAGTGGACGATGCAGTGATTATTCAGCCTTGGGCCTGGTGAGCTGTTTTGAAGACAAGAGACCCTTAGTGGAAGCTGTTGGGTCAGCGGCCGCCATATAAATTGAAAGCAACAACCGACCAGCACAGCGGCGAGGCTCTGAGCCCAGGCAGTTGCCCAGGGGAGGGATCAAAGCATTCACCGGGGCTGGAGCTCAGGTACACCAGACTCTGCATGCAGTAACCCCACCAGCTACCCTGACAGCAGCAAGACTGAGTGCATTTGGCAGGACCACGAGGGAACGGGGTGCAAGGCCCTTAGCGGGTATAACTAAGCGCAGGCAGCTCTGCTCGGGCCTGGGTGCCTTCCTGGGAATTCAGACCTGTCAGGAGTCGAGGAGAACCAGAGCCCTCCGCGCAGCTGCAGGGGATGGGCATCGAGCTGTGCCCAGTCCTGCACACCTTGCCAGCTTCTGACTTAGACCTGCCTCCTCTCAGCTGCTCCTGCCTGAGCCATGAGCGCCTACCGCCTGCTGCATGTTTGCAGGCAGCTGGTCCCTGGAGCTGGCCCCTCAGCTGGGGCCTGCCTGGTCTGGGAAGGAGACAGGCCATTGCACAGATGAACTGAATCCCAAGACTGTCTGGAAGCCTTTGTGCTGGCTGGAGGGTCCATGCTCACATTTGCTGGCAGCCGCAGCCCCACACACCTGAGCTGCCTCTGCGCTGAAATCCCCAGCACCAAGCCTGGGGTGCTGTTTCCCAGGGCAGCCCCTACAGGTGTCTCTGTCCAGCCCGAAAGCAAAGGCTCTGGGCAGAAGTTGCCTTTCGGGGCCCCTGCTCTTCACTAAACCGAGCGAATGCAGGGGCCAAAGCAGCTGCAAGGCAGGAGTGCGAGCAGCTGTGCAAGGGAGTCTATGAATGGAGTTGACCAGGAAAGGAAGCAGGAAGGCAGCTCTGGCATGCAGGATGCTAGCCTGAGCTCCCAGTGGCCTGTGGGCTCCATGCCTCTCCTTGTCTCCAGCCCGTCTGTAAAATGGGTACAGCTGCCTCATGAAGGGAGGCTAGGAAGCTCGCGGTCCTAGCGCCCCCTGTGCGCAGCTTGCAGTTGGTCCGTCCCTGCTGGGCATTTCAATGGCATGGCTGTGTGGCCCAAATTGGTCTGAGTGGCAGGGAAATGCCCCCATTCTGGCCACTGCACCTCCCCTCGGGCTTCCCAGCCTGGCGTGGGACCCCTTGCCAAGTGTGGCTGGGAGTCTCCTGGCTCTTTGCAGCTCAGCCCTGCACCAGGAGGGTCGTGCACAAGTGCATGCGCAGCAGGACTCCTCGGGGAATGGGGGGTGGGGACTCCACAGGGGTTGGGAAGGAAAAGGGGTTCAGGCCATGGGGCCTTCCCAGCTGCTTATGCTCAAAAAGCAGGTGTCCCCTTCATCCTGTAGGCATCCCAGAGCCCCGTGCCCAGACCCGAGCCTCCTGCAACAACGCTGTTTAAATTGTAAGCCAAGTGCCAGCCTGGGGCTCGGGGACGTGTGCTGCGCGATCCCGTGCAGGCAGCAGGAACAGCTGGCGGGTGCGACGGGCAGATCTGATGAAGGCTGTGTTAAAGCAAAGCAAACAGCGTGGTTCAGCCCCGTTGCCCCCTGCCCTTGGCAATCAGAGCAGCTCACGATGACACTGTCACGCCAGCGCCTGGTGAGTTGGCCGAGGGTGCAAGCAGGATCCCAGGACTCTGAAACCATTACGCTGGGAGCAGCTCTGAGCAGCGAGCACAGGACAAGGCTGCCCCTTGCTCCCTGCATTTCCAGGCCGTGTTGTTGCTGAGTGCTGTTTTCCCTCTGCCGTGCTCTGAGGCCGGGTACAGTCTGGTGGAGCAGGACTGCGGGTCCACTGTGCAGTTGGAAGGATGCCCACGGCTGGACTCCACCCCAGACACCCGGACACTGGGGGACAGCCACGACTCTGCCCGGCTCAGCAAGGGGCTTAGGGGCAGGAGGATGTCTCTAGTGCCTTTTCTGGCTGCCTGCTTGGGCTTTCTCTCATTCCCTGCCTGCTCGGAAAGACCCGCTTAGTGCCAGGGCTCCAGGCAATCAGAGGGGAGAGGCAGCCAGCAGGCGGTCAGCTCCACCCCACGGTGCTTTGTGTGACCCCTTCCCAAAATGCTTGCTAGCCCAAGCCTCTCCGGTAGATGCTGCATCCCCTCCTCATCCTCTGTCGTGCCTCTGTGCGCCCAGGTCAGCTGGGAAGGCAGAATCACAGCATCTGCCGCAGAACCCATGGAGCAGGAGCCCTTCCTCTGTCTTAGCTGCCACGGGAGGGACCCCCATCCAGACTGCAAGCCAGGCTCTGCCCTGCTTTCCCCACTTTGGCTGCAGGATACTGTGCTGGCCCTGGGGCCAGCCCTGGCAGCAGCCCTGCCACTTGGTGATGGACTCTTGGATGGTGTAACTGCACCCACCCTGCCCTTGGGGACTAGCTCAGTAGTGTGTCCAGCCAGGCTCTGGGCTAACCCAGTGGATCTGAGCCTTTGCAGACTCCAGGCACCCCTGACTGGACTCGAATGATGCCAGCGCTTAGTTTACACTCACTTTTCGACTCCAGAAAAATACTGGAGATGTTTTTCTGTTGCAAAGCACTCAGGCCACAGCAGGGCTGGAAGACTGGGAGTTCCTGTTGGAAATCTCCGGGGTGATGGTGTGGGTCATGCCTGTGCACCTCCCAGGGCTGACACTGCGTGGCCCCCCGTGGCACCCTTGCAAGGACCCAGGGTGCAGGGGCACCTGGCTGAGAATCACTTCTCTGCCCCGAGCAGACAGGCACAGGGAAGGGGAAAGAGACTTGCCCAGGGGATCTCAAGACAAAAGCAGTGAGTGGCTGAGCTGCTCTGGGGTCCCCGCGGTGCCCTGCGCTGCCGGAGCACTCAGCATCCGCGGCTCCAGCCTTGTATAAACAGCAGCCAGGCCCCTCCCTGCTTGTCAAACACAGGCTCCCGCTCCCTCTCTCCTGTTCAGTGTCTCCTGGAGCATCAGGCGCCGAGGGAGGCAGGGCTGGGCAGGCGCTGGCCCGGGGACCAGCGGGGAGGTGTGCCCCCGGGCCACAGCCTGCACGTGGCTGGCAGGGGCCGCTGCTACAGGTTGCACTGGGGACAGGACCGCAGCTCCATCCATGAGACGGTGACAGCAGGTGAGTGGCTCCCGGGGCCTCCCGGGCTGGACTAGGAGGGTGCTGGGTTGGCAGGTGGGCTGGGGAAGGCATGGGCTAGGGGCCAGCTTGGACAGTGGCATTCCCAGGACCGGTGTCAGCTGCAGCGGTGGGATGCAGCGGGAAATGCTGCGGGACTTTGGCGGTGTCCTGAGAAGGGGCAGGGGGTCTGCCTGGACCCGGATGAGCCGATGTGTGGGGAAATGGGCTCTTCTCAACCCCACAGCCCTGGCACAGACCTCCTCCCCCTGCTGCCCACTCGGCTGGCTCTGTGCCCAGCTCCAGTCCCGGGAGCTGGGGGCAGAAGAAAGCAGGGACTGCTCTTTGCCCCCTTGTTGCACATGTGCATGCAAGAAATGGGGCTGCCCTCGGGCTGGGACAGACTCTGCAGGGTCTCTGACCTCTGCACCCTGGCATGGTCTCAGGAGCTCGCTCCTGGGTCTGCACCAGGGCAGGAATCTGGGTCCTCTTTCCCACTACCCCTCCATCCCTCCCTTCCCTCTACCCCCTCCATTCCCCCTTCCCCCTCCATCCCCTCCTGCTGCAGTGACCCCTCTCCCCCCAGCTTGAAGGGGCTGCAGGCTGGAGATGGTCCTGGCAGGACTAGCCGGAGCAGAGGAAAAGCCATGCTGGGAGTCTGCCTCCCTCTCCTCTCCTGTGTGGCGATGCTGGCAGCACATCTGCTGCATCTCTTGCAGCTGGAGGGGCAGCTCCTTCCCTCTTTTCTACTGCGTCTCCTGCTAGTTGCAGCCGGAAGGGA
Organism: Alligator sinensis; assembly: GCF_000455745.1. Lineage (NCBI taxonomy): Eukaryota > Metazoa > Chordata > Crocodylia > Alligatoridae > Alligator > Alligator sinensis. The sequence goes on along the minus strand of NW_005841980.1, from coordinate 3,029,172 downwards.
ACAATAGGTGAGGGGCTTCTCCCCTCCTGCCCCAGGCAGTGCCACTACACCTCTCCCATTGTGTCGCCTGCTTGGGGTAGAGCCGAGTTCCTGCCACTGTCCTGGGGGGAAAGGACTGGGGTGGTCAGACAGTGCAGGGGTGGCCCCGTCACCCCCCTCCCCTTGGCCCCCCTGCTCTGGGCTGGGAGCTCCTCCAGAGCCAGCTCCCCGGCACTGTCCCCTGCAGAAACTTCTGCTGCTCCACCCACATGTGGAGTGAACATCTGGACCTGTCCGCTAGGGTCCAGCCTGGGATTAGGAGCCCTGAGGGCTGTTCCCCTCCGCCATGCCACTCCTCTCCGGCTGTGTTTTTGGGTGGGTTTGACGGTGGCTGTTCCTTTCTCCTTTCTCTTCCCCTGAGCCCTGGGGAGTTTGCCCCTTGGCCCAAGGGGCTTGGCAAATGCCTGGATGTGCAAGGGGTTTCCTGGCTGGATGTGCAGCCAGGCGCGAAGGATCATCCCCTCTGTTTGCTGGCTTCCCCTTCCCAAGAGCTGGAAGAATCAAGTAGGATGCCAGTCGGGGCCGTCTGGGATGCCGGGTCTGGGAGGTGAGGGGGTGGGCACTGGAGCATGCTCTCAGCCTCCTCAGGCCTCCAGGGGTGCGGGTCAGGGGAAGAGATTGAATCCTTTGTGTTTCCCTCTCTGCTGCCGCTCCACTGGAAGCCCCTCATCCCACAATACAAAATACCCAGGGTCTGGGGCTTCTCCATGTTGGGGGCATGCTCTGCAAGAGCAGAGCTGGGGCAGGGCAGGTGGAAGGGTCTGATTCTCTTCTACATGCATGAACACACGCACATGCTTGCAAACACGCATGTGTGCTTGCACATCTGGGCAGGTGCAAATGGTGCTGGCTATTTTGGCAGAGCTGCCTGGCTGCAGGCCCTTTGGGGAAGGGGCTGGCGGGACACTTGGCCTCAGTCACAGATCCGGTGCTTGGAGTCTGGTATCGCCTTGAGCCTGGATAAACAGCTCCAGAACAGCAAAGCCACCACGTAGGACACAGGAGACAAGCGTCTCTGCCGAAGTCAGTGGCACAGTTCCTGCAACGAAGCAGAGCTGGGGAAGCCCAAACACTGCTGCTGCATGTGCTCGAGGGAGGAGCAAGGACATTTGGGCCCCCCCTTTACTGCATCCCGTCTTGATTCCTTGGGGCTGCACGGGGAAGAGTTGACACGGTCCCTGCGGCTTCCCAAGCCCCGAGTCTGGCCAGTGCTGCTCCCCTCCTCACACTGCAGCTATGGGGTCTGGCTGAGGACAGCACGGGTGCCAGGTGTGGCCTTAGCTCCCTGACCCTGAGCTGGACCCAGCGCTGGGGAAGGGGCGGTGAGCAGGGGTGTGAGGATGCAGGCGTGCCCCCTTGTGCCTCCGCCAGTCGTGAAAAGGGAGCACAAACGTTATTATTCAGAGCCACTGCCCTTGGGTCCGAAGCAGGGGCAAGAGGCCACCCCGTGATAGTGGCAACGGGGCTGCGATTGCCGAGGGGCCTCTCTCTGAGTAGCCTTTGCCCTTATCTCCCTCCCATCTATGCCTGCTCACGCTCTGCCACCGCAGGCTGGAGCCACCGTAATCTCCCTGCTCCGAAAGGAGAGAGATTTTAATTAACAAGCTCTGCTGCTTCTGTCTCCGGAGGGCAGCGCTCTCCTCCTCCATCTCCATCTCTGTCCAACTGCCCCTGCTTCAGTCCTACCCCGTGGAGCCCCACAGGGCTTTGCACAGGCACCCGTGGCTGAAAGATGGGCCAAATTGAGCGTGGGCTCCAACGGGGTGGACAGGAGCAACCCGGGGCTCAGCTGAAACTCCCTATAGTCTGCAGAGGTAGATGGTGGTAAAGGTAAAACCTTTATATATATATATGTATATGTATGTATATGTGTGTGTGTGTGTGTGTGTGTGTATATATATATATATATATATATATATATATTTCCCCCCCACCCCCAAAAAAGGTAGATGGTGAGGTCAGGCAGGCACTTCCTCCAGGACTCACATGGCCGTCCTGGGCCTGGATTCCAGTCTGGTCCCTGGGAGGAAGGAAGCTGAAGCAGAGCTGGGCTGATGTCTGGACTCCGCTCCATCCTTCGATGGCGACCAAGCTGGGATTTCTGTACCGGCCTGTATCGAGCTCCCCAGTGTGGCCGTCCTTCCTCCACAAACACTTTGTCCCACCCATGCTCTGGCCCTGGCCTGTGCAGGGGATACGGGGGTTAGAAAATAGATTTGCCATTTGCCTTTACCTACATGGGCTGTCCCCTCCCCGCTCTCTGGTGCGGTGCAGACCGGAGGTCCCTGGGAGTGGACACATCCAGCATCGGAGCGGTCCTTGCCGGGGTGGCCTCTTCTCTCCAGACTGCAGTTACCATCCTCAGCGTGACGGCTCTGCCCGGGGGCAGGATGAGTGTCACTGCTCAGTGCTGCAGTATGCCCCGTGCTGGGCAGGGCACCTGGCGGCAGACGGTGCAGGTCTGCCTTGGAGGAAAGAGCTGGGGAAGATTTTGGTTTGAGAGGAGGGATGGCCGAGGGGGCATTCTCCCAGCTCCTTCCCAGCTGTGGGAGGCAGCGGCAGGGGCTGGAGAGCAGACAGGAGTATTTCTGGCTCTGCTTGCCTTGTTCCCACCAAAGTGCTTCTCATTCTCCTGAGGTTTCTCCATCTAGCCTGGCAGCTTCAGCCCCTCCCAACCCGCGGTTCACACAGGTTGCACCTCCACAATGTGGGTCCCCGTGGGAGCGATGCTCCATGCCCCAGCTCTCCAGGGAGCAGCAGCCCGGGGACCTCCCAGCCGCCCGCGGAAGGGCCATTACAATCATCACCGTTTTTCCTCTAAAGTAAAACCCTGTAATTGATTTTTAATCACTGCCCTCTGCAAAGTGAAACACCCATTAAAACCTTTTAGTTAGGAGACAAAACAGCCCAAATCATCATCTTTTTGTTTCTGTCTGCTCCCGGAGCATGTGTCTCTTCCAGGCCCCGGCTAAAGAAATCAGGGGGGAGCTCTGCTGCTGGTTGGGGGGCGATGTGGGTAGAAGGAAAGCCTGGGGCCCGGGTTGGGATGAGGGGCAGAGGCAATGGGATGTAGGCAGAGACAGGGAGAATGGTGGTGCGATGGGCAGGACGTAGGAGACAAGAGCCCAGCGAGGGAGCTAGGGGAAGGAGTGCCTGGCTGGGGGCACATCTGGCACTTGTTCTGCACCAGCCTTCGATCCAAAACTCTGCTCTGCCCTCCCACAAAGTTGGCCTTTGGGCACGTGTAGCCAGAGGAGGGCAGCGGGCAGGGATGTGTTTTGGGCAGGGTCAGCCTATGCAGGGGGTCGGACTCGATGATCCATTGAGGTCCCTTCCAACCCTAACATCTACGAATCTATAAGAAGGGATGCAGCTATCACCAAGTGGGGTCTCTCTCCCCACTTCCGCTGGCCTGCACCTACCTCCCACACTGCCTTCGTGCCCCAAAGTCCCCCGGCAGAGTGCTACCGTCCCTCCTTGCCAGGCTGGGATCAGGTCTCCCAGGCCTCACTGCATTTTTATTCCCCCGTAAAGCACAGGGAACTTTTCTCTCCCCTTGATGAAAGCGCCGTGCGGCTACGCCATGCTGCCTGCCTGCTGAGCCCGGGGCCACTGCTACCAAACAAGCCACCCGCTCGCGCCCCGTCCCAGCTAGGCAGAGCAGACCGCACGGCGAGGTCCTGAGCAAGCATCTCGTCCTCCTTTCGGGCTCAGGGAGCAGCACCAAGGCACATGCATCACCTGCCTAACTGCTAGGGTCACACGTGGGGGGTGGGTTGGCAAGCAGCACAGGCCTTGCCCGAGTGACTGTCATACAGTGACATGGGTACCTGCGGAGAGGACGGGAAGTGGGGTCTTCCAGAGCCTGGCCTGGACCAGGCTCTCCTTCCCGTAGCTGTTCAGCATTTGTTTTGTCAATGCACTGCTTGTTTCCTCTGGCTACGAAGAGTGGGGGCCACACGCTCTCTTATAATGAAGCCACCTCGCTGCAACCCATGCTCGCCATGGGACCACATTGATTTCTCTGAGAGGAGAGATCGGGGCAGCGTCTCTTGAAGGATTCAGCAGCACAATTAGGGCCGCTGGTGCCGGAGTTGTCAAAGCCAATAAAAACGTGGAGGGGGCAGGAGAAAGCGAGTGCATTGGGACCAGGCTAAATTAGGCAGTCCTCTCCGTGTAGGGCTTCCCAAGCAGCACAGCTGTGCAGCTAGCAGATTCCTGCCGCCGTCCCAGGAGGAGGCCTGATCCGTGTCTTGAGGAGGGACAAGCCAAGGCAGAGCCATTTATTATTTGTTACACATGATGGCAGGGCAGCCTCTGATGGCCATTGTTTCCTCCCAGTTGTTTAAGGATCTAACTTAAATCGCGGTGCATTGCACATGACATTTTGGAGAGCTGTCTGCCCCCGAGAACGTGGTGTTTCGAAATCCCCGTGGTTGGCAGGCTGGGCTCTCGCTGCAACAAGGCAGGAAACGGGGCAGAGGGAAGGAGGATGCCCTGAACTCCAAGGGGCATCCTTCCTTTGCACCCATATTTCATCCCTCCCTGGCGCCTGGCAGGAAACGCATTTGCTCTTCACTGCGCTTGATTCACAGCAGACAGGCTGAAGCACAAGGCTGCCCGAACAGTTATTTATGCATGGCCATTAATCTCTTGCTAACCGCCACTCTGCTCAAGCCTTGTTCCTGGGGTTTGACCTCCCCTTTGGGCCAGGGTGAGGATGGGAGTGAACAGGACCCAGTGGGGAGGAAAGGCTGATGGGGATTTAATAGCTGTGCTGAAGGTTATCCTGCTGCATGTGTACCAGGTGAAAAGTTGCGGCACTTACTTATGTCCTCTTATTGCGATGGCACCAAAATCCAGCACCAGCTCGCAGACCTGGCGTGGCCCTGGGTCACCACATGCTCTGCTGCCAAAGGCATGTTTGCACAGGGATGGCTGGCCACATGTGCCATGCCAGGAGCGGGTAATCCATGTCGACACTTGTGTTCTCAAGTATGATGCTTGGGTATCTGTTTGTGCCTGGATGGCCAGGCTCGTGCACAGCCCTGGCAGAAGCTTGCTCACATTTGGGCATTGGCTCCCATGCCAGGGCACACGCATGCACTTGCACAAGTCGATCCATGCTCCATGGGGGTAAAGGGTGAGGCTGAACCTGCACTGGCAGAGTGACAACCTGAATTGCACGGCTTCAGCAACCCCAGCTGGGAGGGTGGTGGGGGTGGCAGCGTGCTCAGGCCTCCCTGCTCCATCCAGCCCTACTCAGATCATCAGAACTGCTCGTTACAGGGTCAGACCATAGGTCTGTCTTGCTTAATTGCCTGTGTCACACAGCGGCAGAGAGCCGGTGCTGAAAGGGAGAGTGAATAGGGCACAACCCGGGTATTTTCCTTTCTCTCTCTCACTTGCAGCCTCCAACATTTAAGGTCTAGGAGGTTCTGATTCAGAGGCGGCGCTCCTCATCCCCACCCTTAATAGCCAGTGATGCCCCTTTCTTACAAGCATGTGTCCGATCCCTTTTTGAATGCAGCTAAACTCTCATCTCCCACCTCATCCTGTGGCAATGAGTTCCCCCTCCTTTAATAGCACGCTGTGTGAAACCAAACTTCCTTGTGCTCATTTTACACTTACAACCGACTTGGGAGGTCATTTTGTGACCCCTCGTTCTTGTCTGGTGGGAAACCATCAATACGAAATCCCTAGCGACTTTCTCTTCACTATTTAGTGTTTTGTGAGCCCTTAGTCTCGTGCTTCCCTATGGTAGGCGAGGCCTCCAGTGCTTGCTCTTTGGCCTGCCGGTCCTGGAGTGTATTTGTGAGGATGCGAGGGAGAGGAGCCAGGAGAAGTGCCGCAGGGGGAGAGAGGCAAAAAGACAGAGAGTGCAAAGGAAGCAGAGCCCGGCACAGTGTCTCGTAGCCAGAACGGCAGGCAGGAGACCGACTCTTTGGCCGGCTGTTTGACTCCGACAGGGTGACGTTATTTTTGATGCTCCCCACCATCCTCCCTGAGCTCATTTAACCTTCTGCAAACCACAGCAATGGCCTGAGAGACCTGGGGTGGGAGAGGGCACTCCGGCGGCACTGTGTGAGTGCAAGCTCGCCCTTGTCTGAACCACGTAGCATTTGGAGGCCATTTCTTTTAACCCTCCAAATTAAATAAGCAAGACCTTAAAGTCTCGTGCGAGGAACCAAGTGGGCACTGTCCTTTTCTCGCTGGGCTGGCATCACTTTCATCGTGTGTTGAAAATGAGATGTGATGGAGGGGTTGACATTTCCATCTGAGTGCTGTATGGAAACCATGAGCTTATCACTGTAACGGGAGGGAAGTCACGGGGTGGGGAGCAGCCGGGGGCACTGCCACTGCCTGTCTGAAATGTCACCCTGTACCCGCTGCATTGAGCCCGAGCCCTGGAAGCTGCTCTGCCATCTGCCCCCATCTCATTTGTACCCTCTCTGCATCCCACAGGTGACAGCGCTGCCTTCCTCTTCCTGGCTGAAGGGCACAAGCCAGGCATGGGGCCCGTGGAGGAACCCAACAGCACCCTCATCATGGAGCAGCTCGTCCTGGAGGAGCAGCTCGTCCTGGACCAGTCCAACAGCCTGGTCACTCCGAGCCCGGGTCTCTACGGGTCCGGCAACGTCATGATGGACAGCACCAAGATCGTGGGAGTCCAGGTGATACTGATTGCAGCCTACTCTTTAATCATCCTGCTGGGGTTCATTGGCAACTCCCTAGTGATCTACACGATCGTGAAATACAAAACCATGAGGACCGTGACCAACTTCTTCATAGCCAACTTGGCCCTGGCCGACCTCATGGTGGACACCCTCTGCCTGCCTTTCACCCTGGTTTACACCCTGTTGGATGAGTGGAAGTTCGGGGCAATTCTTTGTCACTTAGTCCCTTATGCTCAAGCGCTGAGTGTCCACGTGTCCACTCTCACCTTGACCGTGATTGCTCTGGACAGGTACAGATGCATTGTTTTCCACCTGGACAGCCGCATCTCCAAGAAGCTCAGTTTCACGATCATAGCCATCACATGGCTCGCGGCTGCCATCTTGGCTGGCCCGCTGGCCATCTTCAGAGAGTACCGGTACGAGGAAATCCCATCCATCAACCTCAAAATAGCCGTCTGCTCTGAAAAGTGGCCTTCTGGGAATAACAGAGACGCTACCATTTACAGCCTTTCCATGCTCCTCCTGCAGTACGTCCTCCCACTCAGCATCATCTGCTATGCCTACATCAGGATATGGTTCAAGCTGAAAAGCCATATCAGCCCCACCTCCAGGAGCGAAAGCCAGTGCCGGAGGAAGAAGACGACCAAAATGCTCGTCATGGTGGTCGTGGTGTTTGCAGTCTGCTGGCTTCCCTTCCACATATTCCAGCTTGCCATTGACCTGGATCTGGTTCTCATCTTCCACGAGTACAAACTCCTGTACACCGTGTTCCACGTGGTGGCCATGTGCTCCACCTTCGTCAACCCCCTGCTCTACGGCTGGATGAACAAGAACTACCGGAACGGGTTCCTCATGTTCTTCAGCTGCCAGAACAAGCCCGAGAGCTTCTACACGGACGGTTCGCTCAGGGGACGGTCTTTCACTTTCAGGGTGACCACACTCAACGGGAGCCTCAAAAACTCTGCAGGCAACGGGAAGCTGCCGACAGAGGTGTAGAGGTGAGGCACCCCCTATTCACACGGGCAGAGGCCGAGTGGAGCAGATGCCTTTTGCCGGAAAAGCCGCAAACTGGAGCAACTGGAAGCGTTGAATGTATCTATCGAAACCGTAAGCCTGGAGGACTGTCCGTTCTGCTTAATGAAAGTGCTTGGCGGTCCTGCCTCTGCGTTCGTGGCATCAGAAGCTTACTTGTACATAAGTCCAGAAAGTGAGTTGAACGAAGGATGCTCCCGGTGACCGGGTGAGGTGATTCACTGTCACCCTGGGCTGCAAGAAGGCTCCCATTCAGTGGCCTGCATTATTTACCGGGGTTCACAGAAATACGATCCAGAGCCAGTGTGGAATCAGCAGAGATGGGTGCACATTAAATGGGTTGTATATTCCTTTATCTGGTGTACAAACGCTCTTCTTTCTCTCTCTCACCCGAGAGCCTTATGCATTCATCCCTAGCCTGTGACTCCCCGTGGAGAGAACCATGCTTTGTCCTAGATACTTCAGTCTCATCAGTCTGCCATCCTTACCCGGACTGCTCGGTCTAGGCCAGGATGTGGTGAGAAGTGTTGTGGGAGCCAGGGCGGCAGCGGTGATGATGTGACAGAGAACAGGGGACGGTTGTCTGATTAGGAGTAAAGGTAGGAAGTGGAAGACGACAGTCTCCCGGTGGATCAGGGTGGTGGGCAATGCTGTTTTCATACCTCTGGGGCCTGTACCTCACCGTCAAGTGTCACTGGTGACTGGAGGAAGTGTGACAATGACCAGGCCCCTGCTTATTATCCTCGTTTCTAATGTGCTGTAAGAACGAGTACTTACAGCACAGTATAGCTAGGGTCAGATTTTGAAATAGCTGCTATATTAATGCTTTTTCTCGGAAGACAGAAATAACCTTTTAATGCACCCACCCCCCTGACAGTGTCCCCTGTACTTATCTTAGATGAAGTCACGTAGAAAGAGATGTATTCTTTGAAACCAACCGGTACGTTCTCATCTTTTAGGCTGCGTCAGCTGGAGAAGCGTATTTTTAGCTTTGCCATCAAAGGAGTCTTGATTGCCACAGTGCTCTTAACAGCTCGTCATTTGTGTCATTTGAAGCCAGTGTTCATCAGAGTGGAAAGTAACTCTCTAGAACCCGGGAAAAGGGCCTCGACATACCTCCTAATTAAGCCAAAATGAAATCCCATGTGTAAGTCTTCAGGAGAGCAAGGGAAAAAGGAGAGAGAAGGATGAAAGACTTCAGGAACACAGGATTTGCCATACTGGATCAGACTATGGGTCCATCAAGACTGGAGCCCTGGAACGCCTGGGGTAAAAAACTGCTGAACGGTTGATTTGAGGGACTGTTTTCCTGCACCTTCTCTGACTTGACCTGGCTCCAGCCACGCCAGCTGCCCCACTCAGCTTTACACTGCCGTACTGAATTAGTTTCCCCCACTCTTTCCATTCCTCCTGTTGCTTGCATTAATTGAACCTTGGCCCTCCGTAAGCGTAAGAAAGTCTATAGGTGGCAGGGGATTTTTTTGAATCAGAGAGACCATCGTGATGCGCATTATGGAAACAAGGCTTTGCTTCTGTGCCTGGCCAGACTGCCTGGTGACACTGCCATGCCTATGAATAATTACCACAAAACCTGGCTGGCGGCAGATTTTCTAAATCAAATCCCAGGCGATTCTCTTCAGAGCGCCTGGGAATAGCTGGGGCGTCTGCTGGCGAATTTGACTGTTCCGATAACAGAGGCATCTGCAGCATAATGGGGCAAATGCTGACAAGACAAGAGGCACTAATTAATTGCTCCCTCCTGTGTTTGCTAAGAGCTAAAGCCTGGTCCGCTGCTTTCCATGGGAGTTTTCCAGTTAATCCCGATGGGACCAGGATGATGCTCTTCATCACGCTCCCAGCAATTTCTTTTTGCTGCATAATGAAGTGGTTGGTTCTGCAGTTCATCCTCTGGGGAGATTGCTGCATATCTTCATCCCACGGCAGGGTGCAGGAATGTTTATCTTTTTCAAGGAGGCTTGGCTGGATGGAAAGGATTTGGGCTCACCAACAACCACTTCATAAAGCAATTGAACGCTCGGTCACATATGTCAGAAAGAAACAAGACGTTTCGCCGCGCAGGTTTGAGAGCGGGCTGTTCTGGCAGCTGAGACGGATGCAGAGCTAAATGCTTTTTGCCAAGGACTTGCCAGGGGTCTTGTTCCGTGACACTGCACAAAGCCTGTGACTGCACAACATTAGAGATAATGGCATTATAAATGACCATTTAATTGGAGTCGAGCTTGCCTGCTAAATATGAGTGAATAAATAAATAGCCGAGCGCTCTTCACAAATAAAAACCGGTGGTGTAATTTATTGGGAGACACTCCGTGCTAAGCCAACAAAGGAGGAAAAACATTTACTTTAGAAGGAGCATGCTCGGCAATGGCCTCTCAGCTTTATTGAACTCACTTGTACAGTTTTATTAAAGGATTTCTGCCTCTCAGCCTCCTGCCTTTCTGCCCCTGGAAACAACTGTGCTCTTATGCACTCAATATTACAGGCCAAATTCTGCTCTGGGACATGTATGGAAAATTGCATTCCTATAAGGAAAAAAAAAAAAAAGATCCCTAGCTTGCATTGCCAAATCAAACAGGAGAAAGTGGGCAGTGCGGGGGCAAAGTTCTTCATCGCGTGCACCTAAGCTGGGTAATTAAATCAGGATGTTAAGCATGAAGACGGAAAGAAGATGCATAGATTTACGTTTATATAAAGCAGAGGTCTGTATGATTCAAGGCTGTCCCCCTGAAATGGCATTAACTGCATGATAAGCTCCACGCAACTTCAGCCAAGAAGGTTGGTAGTTCCTAAAGGACATAATATTGGAGCCTTAACATCAAGCTATTCCAATGCAGAGGAAAGATAAGAAGAACCACAAGAGACCAATGTCACAAAGAGTTTCCAAGTTATCTGAAAATCACAAGAGATAGATACAGGCATTGCAAGGAAGGGTACATCGCTAAAGAAATCCTCAAGGGCACGGCACGAATGTGACAAAATCGGGAAAACAAAGATGAAGAATGAGTTACAGCCGCAAAAGAAATGCTAAATATGCTAAGAAGAGGTTCTGCAAATACGTCAGAGGGAAAGGAAAGTCCAGGGAAATTGTGGCAGGCTATTAACAGAAGGTGCAAAGCAAACAGACCTGCTCCGTGCCTGCTTTGCTTCAATCTTCCAGTAAAAAAATGGAAGATAAACTGTGATCATCTGCGTACCAAAATGCAGCTAAACAAAGAAAGGGAAGGGATACAGATCACAAGAACTAAAGGGCATGGCGGAGAACTTCTCATTAATTTGAGGGCGTTTAAGGCAACAAGGCCCAGTGCAATTCGCCCAGGACAGTGAAGGAAAGAGATGAACAGATCTCAGAGCCACTGTTAATAATATAGCTGAACAACCATGAGCAAAGAGTAACTATAAATGGATTGGTGGGAAAGTAGCAGGTCTTATGCAGGGTTACACAGGGGCCTGTGCTAGGTCCCATGCTGTTTAGCTTTTTAATTAATGATTTGGATGCAGGGATAGAGAGCATGCTGATCAGATTTGCAGACAACACACCACCAATCTACATGGCGGGATGCAAACACATTGGAGGACAGGAGCAGTATGGCAGGGGCGGGCTGGGCAACAGACAAGAAAATGAAATTCAAGAGAAGCTGATGCAAGGTGCTACACAGAGAAGAAAAGACAAATGCAAAGTTACAGAATGGGGGGGAACTGGTTTGAGAAAGACCTGCGGTTGGGGTGGATCACCAACATGAATCATCATCAGTGCCATGTTGGTTGTGTTAACCGTTTTGTTTGCAAGATGTGCAATGGACTAGTGCCACTTTACTTGGCACCAGTTTGGCCTCAGCTGGAGCACTGTGTCCACTTTGGGATGCTGGGTTTTTAGAAGGATGTACAGAAACTGGAGAGGATCCAAATGCAAATGATGATGATAAAGGAGGCAGAAAGCAAGCTGCATGATGGAAGAGCTAAAGGAACCAGGCAGGCTTAGTTTGGTAAAAAGGAGATGGTGGGGAAGGCAGAACAAGATTGCAGTTTCCAAATATCTGCAAGGTAGCCTTAAAGAAGATACACTGTTCTCCTCTGCAACAGAAGGGAGGAAGGACACAAGGCAAAGGGTTTAAGCTGCAGCAAAGATCATTCAGTTCAAATCTCAGGAAAATGTGTAACTGTAAGAACACCGGGGCGATGGAAAAGGTGTCTAGGGAAGTTAGGGAATCCTCTTCATTGGAGGTTTCAAGAAGCAGCTGGGTAAGCATGTGGGGTAGTGCAGGGGGTTGGCCTAGAAGAGCCTAGAGGTCCCCAACAAATGTATGATTCGGTGATAAAACTTGGAACCAGCTGCACTGTAAGGTTTTAACAAAAGTGACAGAGCTCAGAAACATCATCCTGTAATCACTGAATCAATGGCAAGTCTGGGACCTGGACAGGGTCCCTGGATAACGCCAGTGTTCGTGGATTTGCAAAATAGTCTTTTCATGTTTGTTCCTACTTCCTATTCCTTCATGTTTCTTCCTACTTCAGATCTCAAATTGTAATGTAATTTGTGATTATTATGAATGCCAAAAGAGCTTTGGAACAGCACAGGCATGGCAATCCAGCCATTTACAAGCAGCAGCTAATGTTAATAATTGCAGACTCTCACTAAAAAATCATCCAGGGCTCTAAGGAACTGGGGAGTCCCTTATCAAAGCACCGTTCTGTACCAAGTCCCCATAAAGGACTGACAAATGAGTTTGGCTGAGATTTGCAAAAACATATTTGAGATTCAGACACTGAATAGCCAGTGAAAGCTCTGCCTCTAAATGTACTAGGCTGCTGTGAACATCTCGTCCCATTTGTTTTCCAAAACAGAGGGGACTACAGGGAGTTAGTTAGGATTAAGAAGCATAGGTAGGGCTTGTATTTTTCCTTGCTTACAGGTATTTTGGGACCATCTCTCTGTTCAGATGATGCAGGCTGGGTTCAGCCAGCTTGCATCTCTTTGTCTCCACTGGTGGAACATCGAGCCTTTTGGTCTGACTTTCCCAGCACAGCTCTTTCAGTGTTTTCTCAAACTTTTCATGTACAGTTTTGCAGAGCTCCCCTGCTTGAGAGAGAGGAGAGCTGATAAGAGGATATCAGTGAACCTACAGGCCTTTGCACGGATGCTGTGTCTACGCTGCAATCGCCATCGCCATCCCTGAACTGGCAAGATTAGATTAGCCATGAAAGCTAAGGCAGAGCAGATTTGGCATGAATAGCGCTGAGGCCCCAGACAGGCTAGGGCAGCCCATGTGGGATCCTGTATGGCCATGGCTTTGCTGTGTTAGGACTCAAGCTCTGCACTCTGCGTACACCTGCTCTGTAGACAAACTCTGTGTGCCTTCAGCCATCCACCTCTTCCTGGCAGCTCAGTTCAACAGGACCCACTCGATCCTGGCAGATCTACTCGACAGCTGTCTTTGGGACTCTCTTAAAAGGGGATCCCCACCATGGAGGAGGTTTGCACCCTACTTCCCAAGTGCAGAGCCTCATGGCGAATACTCAGTGGGCTTGGAGAGGATGTG
>NW_005841980.1:2995181-3015859 GCF_000455745.1 Alligator sinensis | reverse complement strand
CCAGAGGGGAGAGCAGCACTCATTTGAGCACGAGGCAGCTGCAGGTAGAGCACTATGGAGATGCTGGTCACATACAACCAGACTGTCCATCTTTGGCACTGGAAAGCCTACAAGACCTCGTGTATGTCCTTGTATATCACAGCATTTGCTCCTGTCACACGGTTGGAGTGATCTGAAGTGATTATTAGAGGTTTGGCCCATGTCCGTCATTAAATTAGGAAGCTTTAAGAGCCCCCCAAGTTCTGCTGGATTTGGAGACAACTGGTATTCCAAGAGGGGCTTGAGCCCAGTCATAAGAGGTGCTTGAGCCTCTAGTTTGAGAATACAGTGACCTCCCCCCACCACCTTTTGAACACTGTTGGTGCAGTTTTCCCCCTTCCCAAACCATGTCAAATGGCTTCTGTTTTGCGGTAGATTCTGTGAGACAGCAACAGAAACACTGCCCTGGGGTTTGAACAAAGGATCCGTGGGGAAATAAATGCAGTCAGAGGATCAGTTCCTTTAATGTAGGATAACAAGGGAATGGATGAGGTGACTTTCTCCAAAATGAGGTCACAGACAGCACGGTGTTTTCCCTGAAATGAAGTGCTAATCTTATACTTATTAGTGCTTAACTTAGTCTGAAACCAAATTAACCTTTAGCTCAGGCAGGAGCTGCAATTTTATTGCCTTCTTTGCATACATTTGTTATTGTCTAGAGCTCTATTTTTTACTTGGCTGGGGTTGCTGGATGTCTTGTTTGCTAAACTAAGCCCTGGGGTCCATCCATACCAGTGCAAATCGGGATTAACTCCAACAATCTTGGAAGAGTTACTCTGGATTTACCCCAGCAAGCAGCATTTGACCCCCTGAGCTGGAACAAACTGGACTTCATCCTCCGTTCAGTTCTTTCCATATCTATTTTGAGGTTCTTCAAGTGCCAGAAATAATATGGCATATTTCTGCAAGAACATTTATCTTCCCCTTGACTGATTTCAGTGAAGGGATTTGTTTAGGAAGGGGTTCGGGGAAATAGATATTTAAAGCATACACTTATCTGTATTCTCAGTGTTTTGTAAGTTAGAAGATAAACCGGGGAGAGACAGAAACAATGTTGCAAAGTTGCACACATGCAGATACATGCGCGCACACACACACACACACACGTGTGCGCACGTGCACCAATTTCTCTTCAGACTACACAACACGCTTAATTTGATAGCCAGACACTCCACTACTGGCTGCACAAATGCTGCAGGTATCTGGGACTGAATGAGACTGTAGGAGGAGCGTGGGAGGAAAGCACTTTTCCTCCGTTAGTAACAATACCTTTGTGTCACTCACAATTTATATTCACCGAAGAAAGCTTTTTCTGACTCCCATATTCTTTCAGAGCCTGTTCAATGTAATGAAGAGAGAAGGAATAGCACAGCTGTCTCCTGTTGCTCACAGGGGGAGGTCTTCATTAGCTCCTTTCTCATTTATGTGTTTTTATCTTGCCATTAATGCTCTGGCCAAGATTGAGAATGTTAGAGAAGAAACTCTTTTGTTAACACCCAGCTTATTAAAGGCTTGGAGTCCATAAGGCGTCCATCCTAGAAGGCACTTACAAACTTTGAACCAGCGCCTGCCACAAGAGTGAATGGGCAGTTCACCCTCTGGCTTGCTTTCCCCCTCCATATGACAGAAGAAGAATCAATGAAGCTATAAGATTAGCACTTACAAAATATACCACTGACAAGAGGCCATAGAGCCTCCCACTGAATCCTCTGGGTGCGCAGGCCCTTGTCATTGAAATGCTGGGTGGAAATGCCAGTATGCTTGGAGGACAAGAGCACTAACACTTGAAGGTCTGTGAACTCCAGGGGAAGCTGGGAGGAACAGGATTTCTATCAGAAGACAAAACAAGAAAAATGTGCAAAGGGCAGATTTCTGTTCTCGGTTATGATGGCAGACAGGGAGATGCCGCTATCAAGTTATGGACTCTGTGTTGTACTACATGGTGCACACACGTTCAAAGTTGCCTGTTATGCCCTGTACCTGGGAGGTTCCCTGCACAGGAGAGGGGCTGGATGCATTGTTGAATGACGACCACTGAGTTACCAAGACTGCAACTCAGGGCCATTGCCTAGGATTGTCTCGGCCTTGGAACGACGGACTTTCTACACTGGGGTCACCATGAGGAGTGGGTCGGGGATGAGTGCAGGGGGCTGGTGCCTCCTTTGCAACACACAGCACAGGAAGAGGTTTGTTCAAGAAGGTGTTTTGCTCTGAGCAGGGGGGAATAACCATTGCTGCAGGTAAGAAGGACTTGCAGCGGGGACTCCCCATAGACTGAAATGTTCCTCTGTGGACTCCAAAGGATGAGTGAACATCAACACGGGACAGGCGTGTTTCTAGACTTCTGTTTTCAAAGATTTGTACCCCTCCAGTGGTTTAAGAGTAAAGTGCCTGTGGTGAAACGATTCCTTTACTAAGTGTGTGCTCTTTGTTTGCCTGCTGCACTGTGCCTAAAGGGTTTAAATGAGTAACCCACAGTGTCCGGTTGTAACCATGTCCGGCAAGGCAGAATCCCAGTTGTTCTCAGCATCAAAACCCTCCTATTTTCTACATGTAAAGACAATCTGTCGGGACATAAGCTGGGTGGAATAAACCTGAAGAGAAAGCTCTGAGGGCCATTCAGCACGTGGAGGGGTTACTCATCATTTACGTATAACGTTGCATAAATGTCAGTGCCAAGCACCGAGCCTCAACACCCATTGATGGGGCTTTCTTGTTACTTTAGCCTAGTCGTGAAATTATGATTGGAAGGAGAGGAGCGCTTTCTTTGGTCCGAGTCAGCACAGCTTCAGAGCGTCCTGTTTTGCTGCTGCCTCCCGATCATTTTATCTTACTCATTTTCTGAATACAGAGAATTGTTAGAGGCAAACTTCAGAAGATTCATAGGGGAGAATCCGGAAGCACACAGGACCCAAGAGACCAATTTATAAGCCAAGGATTGAAAGAACGAGCTTCCTTGATACATTGCTGTGCTCTTGACTAATGGAGACTGCTGTGCCTACTAGTATTTTAAGGGTAGGCAGCCTTAATGGTATGGATTAGGGTGATAACAGGGACTGAAGTGGGATGAAAGGCTAGTGCAGCCACCTCTTGTGTAGCAGTTTCTGATCACTTTGATGAAGCTACAGATTGCCAAGCATGGTTAATGCCTGGCTTATCTGGCCTCTATCAAAGCAGCACCAGAATAATTTACAATCTTCAGTGGGTTTTTATTTTCATAAGAAATCCCCACAGGGTAGGGGAACGATATCTGAGCCGAGGCTTAAAGAAAGGAAGGCCCAGATCCTCAAAGGTATTTCAAACTGGACTTCATTAATTGCCCCAGGGCCATGCAGGGAAGCAAACACAGGTTTCCCAAGTGCTACCTGAACATGCCCAGGCTGCTTTTTTTTCAGCAAGTAGCCACAGAGTCCTTGGAGCAGTGGTCGTTAGCCCACTCGTAGCTTTACACTAATATAGCCACACTAACTGGATCCAGCCATGGTACAAACTACTTCAAGTTTGCAAAGTTTACGGAACACCTGGATTTTGCTCCCAGAAAGTCGGCTCCTTCACCTTGCCCCAGACTGATGGCCCTGAGCTCTGCACCCCTCTGCTAGGCAACTCACCAATAGCTGGACATCTGAATAAAAGAAGGCTGACTTTCACAGGTGATCCAGCATCTGCAGCTGCCTCTGTTCGGGGGAGAGATGCAATTGCTCATCTCTCTAAAAAAACCAAGCTGCTGATTTAGGACATGTAGCTGGGACCCCCTTTTAGGTGCAAAGATCCTTCAGGTGGGAAGAACTCTGTGGCAGCACAAGTGGTCCTGATCTTGTCTTCCTATTGTGGATGGCTGCAGTGGCTCCTGAGCTGTTCCTGTTTGTGAACGAATCCTCGGATGTGTCCCCTCTCTCCAGCAGAGGCATTTCACAATGGTTTAAATGTGCTCTAATCCGGCTGTCAGCTGCAATCAGTACAGCCCGGTGACACTCTGACAGTCAACCTTTGAGCACCAGAAACAAAACCCATCAAAGGGAAATAAGAAAGGCATTTTCATGTCAAAGCCACAAATGATGCAGTTAAATCCTGGGGCCCAGGTGCGGACAATATAAAGAAGGGTAAATTTGGACTCATTTCCTGCAGGTGCGGCTAACTTCAGGCCCGAATGCTGACTTTGTTATTTAAATAATAATTTTTAAAAACTGCCATCCCATTCCTTAGCTAGAAGCTCATCTCTAGTGTTAAGAACCAGCCGCTGCATAATGCGCCCCGGCTAATGCATTTGCACAGCACTTCAGCATTTCTCTCCAGTTTTGTTACTGACAGCTTTGCTACGTGAAATCTCATTTTTATTCCCCAAGCTGGATAAAGGGGCCCGGCAGTTTCAGTGGCCGAGGCTCAGTTCTCAAGGAAGGACTTGCAATGCCCAATTAAGCAAAGCTAACGGAGCAAAGCTACCATGGTGAGAACTGGCTGAAGCATATATGGCGTGAAGGGTTCCAGGCGTAGGAGATTGCTATAGTGGCTAAGACGTCCCCTTTCTAAGGGACAGTCTCTTGGTGATATCTGGTCCAGATAAGCAATCTTCTTTCTGCTGGATGCAGCTGCTTTTAGCCAGATGAAATTCCCAGTGGCTTCCTTGGAAGCCAATGCGAATTGGGCACCTAAATACTTGTACTTTGAAAATTCCAGTCTTGGTGACTATAAAGTATATAGGGTAAACTGGAGATCATAGTGTGGGTCACCCGCTTAATACTGACTTGAACAGCCTAGGAAGATTTCCTTAGAAACATAGGTGTATAGCTACTGGCTGTGGGCTTCCCAAAGGTGTGGGAGGTTTCTATAAAGCAAATTTTGTTTTAGAGCAAAATGTCCAAATCCAATAAGTTCCCAGATAAGTATAAGGCTGAAAGCAGTAAAAGCAATACTGAAGAAACATAAAGTCTTTGCGCTGATTGTTACATACGCTGGAACAAACGATTGGGAATGACTGTTTTTCCAACCTGATGACTCTCTCTGCTCGATGAGAGGAGATCCGGGCGTTTGCTAGGCTGGGAGTGGGAGCAGAGCTGTTTCTATGCTCTGACTTGCCTGGGCTGCCAGTGCTTTGTCACTCTTTTCTTGCCCTGCCTGTTGAGAGCAAAAACGGGGCAAAAGTTTCCCTGCAAATTAATTACTTTGCATTTCGTATGTTGAGGGTACTGTGCCTTGGCGTCACACTGTTTACTGATGGGGAACAAACACACAGACCTGTTTCCCAGCACAGCAGAAGCAAAGCGCAGCGAGCAGTTTCATTGCTTATTTGCTTGCAATTTCTAAACCTGTCTCTCCTGGAAGCCCTGTGCCCCAAAGAACAATGCGTCTCTCCGGGGCACTCTTATGATTGCTTCTCTTGCCTTGCTGGTTTTCTAGTGACATCTTGCTCTTACACACAGAATATGCAGAGTTACAATCCATCAGTCCCAGGCACCAGCATTTGTGATCAGCCTTGAGAAAACCTCTTCAGACCATACGTAGCTGATTGCTTCGGGCAGTGGTCTCTTATGGGCTGCAGCTATTTCATACCTTATTTAATTGCTCTGTCCATTCATCCTTAAAAACAGGTACCTAGTAAAACTATTGTCTTTACCCAGCTGAGTGTCAGGAGTGGGAGGCAGGAGGCATGCATTTTTATTTACTATAATTAATGCAAAAAAATTTGCATTATGAAAGAGCCCCAGCCATGAACCAGGACCTTGTTGTACTTGGTGCTGTTCAGACAGGGACCAAAACAAGCCTCAGAGTGTACAGCTTGGTTGACTTCATCAAAAACCCCTCTTTCCTGTTTCCTGTGGTCCAAACATTTCAGGCATCTTTTGGTGGAATATTTTAGTTTAAAATTTTCAAACTGAAATGTTGGGGTTTTGTTGAAAACCTGGAGTGGGATGGAGTTTTCCAGTTCAACAAAATAGTTGAATGCCTTCATTGCAAACTTTGCAATCATCTCTATGTTCCAGCCTTGGTTGCCTCATGGATTTCCCTTGAAATAGTGGGTAAGCCACTAACCTAATGCTGCCTCATTTTCTTACCTCTGTGCATGGGTGCCGAGTACGTGGGGGTGTGAGGGCCCTGGCCCGCCTTGGGAAGAGGGGCTGTCACCTGAAATATATAAAACTTTCCACGTGTCCATGATCGTAGGGCTTCCCCTGGCAAAAATAAAAGTCAGCGCCTATGCCTCTGGGTCTTTCCAAGGCTCTAACAGAGTAGGGTTTGCCTACAATAGCTCATGCCTGTATGAACCTGTTAGTCTGTAAGGTGCCACCCTGCCCTCCCTTATGCCTGACTTCAGACTAACGCGGTGAACCACCTATATTGTTTTACCTCCAAGAGATGTTCATGAGCCTTAACACATGAATGCTTGCACGGCATTCTGCACTTGCTAGTTGAATGGTGCTACAAACACTAGATTTGAACACATAATCATTTAACCCAAAATTATTTTTTTTCTCAGTTAATGGAGGTGGATGTTATTTTTAAAGTTATCCCTAAAAGCTCAATGAAAAGGAGGTTTGGTATTCTCCCAGGAGAATAAATTACCAAAAAACCCAACCCCTTAACAATTACGAGATATGTATCCAGTGGGAATTCTCATTATTGGAGAAGTGTAGAGAAACAGCCAGTCTATAGGGGCCAAATGTCCATTGATTCATCCTTCAATTAGGCATGAATAATAGTTTGGAAAGTGATTCATTCCCTATCTGATATAGCATTTTTGGATTGTTTTGAGATGAAAAGTGCTACAGACATGTCCCATATACTGATATGTTACTTGTTTTATTTTCTGCTCCACGGAGCCTACTTTTTTTTAATAATCAGCATATTTCAGCAAAGCCTCATTGTTGCCACGTGCTGTCTGGTGGTTCCTTCCCTGCTGATTGCCGAGATATGTGAGCGTAATAAGTAGCTTCCTCCTGCGGAACAATTTGTAAGATTACAAGGCTGGCCGGCTGTGAATGGACTGAGGGGAAGGATGGTGCCGATGGGTTATAAAGGAAACTTATAATGTCACCCACATATCTTGGCAATCAGCAAGACAGAAAATGAAATTTAGGAGCAGTGTCTAAGTGACCTCCTGAAGGAGGGTGTTTTTCACATCCCGATGAGGCTGTTGGTAAGCAGACTGCTGTGTCTTCGCTTTTATGAGTAAGGTGATTGAATCACGCCCCTGTGTTTCTACAGCTTGCGCCCTGTCTGCTTGTTAACAATGGATTTAATTTTATTTTTGTTAGCCAAATCTTAATGTTTGCACTCACTGCTTCATCTGAGGCTCTCAACGTGCTTTGTGGCTTCAATTCTGCGTGTGTGAGTGGACAGACATATGTATGTATGCACTCAACTCCTGGTGGTAGTGTTAGATGGACAAAGTAAAAAATATACATATATCAAATGCAAGATGCAGTCACAAGCCACAATTCTGGGCTGTACCAAAGAAGAAAGGTAAAAATGTGGCTCTTTGCTAGCTTTGTCCTCCCAGAGTTCGGGGTTGTCGGGGCTCCTAAGGGAATATCTGGTGTCCCAGAAAAGTTGGAACAGAGTGCTGATGTTCCCTACAGTGTATTTGCTGGCATTTTTTCTGTTCTAGTTTTAAATATCCTAAATTATTGGGTGTCCCTTATTTCCTTTGGGAGACCATTCCAGAAATGAATAGCTTGCACTGACAAAAGCTGCTTCTTGGCACTTAGTCTATCTTTTCCTTTTCTTAATTACTTTCTGTGATGCCTGGTTATACCTCCATGCACTCCCGTATTTCTTGCCCCCCATACTGTTATCAGAAAAATAACTGGATAACCCTATTCCTGGCAGAGAGGCCTTCTAGCACACCATGTGAAAAACTAAAATGCCTGCTCTGCACTGAAAATGTATCTGTCGAAGAGAGGTGGTTGCGCTATTTACCTGGATGTTTGCAAAAGTAAGAAAACATATGTGAAAGAAAGGCTCTTTCTGACCCAAATGAAATAATGTGGTTCCAACGTCTGCTCTTTGATTTTTGCATTTTGTCTAAGGGGTTGTAATTTCAGACTGATCTTGTGTTCTCATTTTCTTGCATTTTTATATTCTGTATCTGTTTTATCAAGGTGTGCCGATTTAAAAATTTGTATTGATCTCTTATTTATTATATCGTGTGATCTGCTTAAGGTTAAGATGCTATATTAATAAACTCCATCCTGAATGTTTGCACCCTTCAGATAGCAGTAGTCTTTTTTTTTTCACGCCTCCTCCTTTTTATATCTCCTAGGCAAGCTTATATGCACATTGCTCCTTTAATCTCACTTTAGAAAAATCAGTGCCTCCAGCTCCCTGATAATTTTTGTTACTTTCTTCTGAACTTCCTCCGGATTGTGTTAATAGCTGTATGGTGAAGAGATACACAGCGCTGAGCACAAATAATGAGGATCATGAACATCTTAGAGGGCAGAACTTGTGCCTTGCCAGCTGAACCTAGTGGTAAAGATAAGTCCACATTTTATAGTTGAGTAAATTAGGGCAACTAAGCTCTTTTAAAAACAGACATATATAATAAGCCTTTGAGTTTCTGGATGACTCGTGTGTTATACTCTTCATTACCTTTATTTCTGTTTGGCTGTGCTAGCAGGTGTGATGTGGGCACCTTTGGTACTAATGAGTTTGCATTAGCCTCCGTGTCTCATTGAGTAATTGATTTTAGCCAAGCCTTCCAGAATAATAGTTTCAGAGAAGGGCCCCTTAAGCAAGCCAAGGCTTGCCTGCATTGGTGTGGTATAAAAACAGAACCTGGTGAGTGCAGCGTGCTTGTGTGAGGGGTACTATTCCCCAATTATTTTGGTTACTGTGGGGTGTGATTCAGGCCTCCTTACATACCTGACAAATCCCCCACCCCAAAACCACTGAAGTCTGGAGCCTGTGGGCTGCTTCATACAAACCATCCACGTTAGATTTTGATGGACTGGATCTTCTGGCGTGTTAATGGATGCCAAGTTGCTCTGAGAGGTACTGTGCATAATAAGGTCCTGGCACTGAGCTTTGCTCACTAGAGACTTGCAAACATTTAGAAATGCTCTGTAGCACAAGCAAAGCCAAGGCTCGGGGCTTTTTAAATTCTTTTAATCAACACACAGCTGGCGAGGTTGATAAGGTAACTCAGAGCTTCAGCTTAAAATGAAGCAGGCTACACTAAAGGGGGGGCTGAAGGTGAGAGAAGCTGCAGGCGGATGCCATGGAGAAGAATAATCTCAGGGGTCTGGTGCTCTGTCTTCCATTGGCAAGAGAAGATTAACTGCACTGCATTCAGTAATAGTATTAACTGGTTCAACATAAGAGGCGCAGCAGCCCTCTTGCAAGTCACCACTGAAAACATGAAGAACAATTCCAGGAACATTCTGCTCTCCATTGCTCTGTGTCAACCCAATTAACTTCATTGGGAGCGCACTGCCATAACAAGCAGCTTGGTGTACTTGGAAATATAAAGCAATTCCCACTGTATACAAGAAAAACGCCTCCCTCCTGAGGTATGTGGGATTTTCACGGTTTAGAGATGAACATACCTTGGACAGCAAAAGCCTCCAATTGCATTTGACTAGGGTGCTAAAGTTTTGAATAAGGCTGCAGTTTTGATTGCCCTGCTGAAGGTCAAGTAGTGTTGGAAGCTGACATCAATCTAGCTGAAGGCAGAGTAGAGATGCACCTTGTAGATTGTTCCAGGTGCGGTGGAAGCTCAGTCGGAGAGGTTACCAGGCCCCAGCTGCTTTCGCATACAATACAGGAGCTGCAGAGAAGATGCAAGCTTCTCAAGTGGAAAGATTGTGCAGGAATTTTATTCTGTTCTAGATGGGCTCTTCTTTGATGCTCGTTACTATAGCACCTGAGTCCAGCCGTGTATTAAGCACACTGGCTAACATCTGTCATGGACCGTTTGCTTCCTCATTCTCTTTGCAGGGCAACAAGTTTGCTGGTATTTTTGGTCAGTGTTTCTTTGTATTTAATGCAGATGTGGCTATGTGCTGCCTCTGAGAAGGTAAGGACAAGGAAGTGTGTCTCGCTGAGCAGAAATGGATGATATTTGTGACAGGCTTTTATTCCTGGGGGCTTCATTTCACACACTCAGACCAGACCCAGGAAAGCACGGGCCAGATTTATCCCCTTATTGCTGGAAGGTCCATGGTGCAAGAGGAGTATGAGCTTTAGGTGGTCTTTTAGAGATCCTGAGCCCAAGCTATGAAGTGCCTAAAGACAAAAAGACCACGGCTTTTACCCTGACTCCAAACTCAGTGAGAAGCCAGTATAGAAAAGTGAAAACAGTTCTTGCAGTAGGCAGTGTTGGTGGGAGCATGCAATGCTAGCTAGTTTCCTAAGTGCCTGTATGGCTTCATGCCTCACAATATCCACCTTAGAAATGACAAAAGTGTGAATCACTGGTGCCAGGGCAGTCTGCCAAGATGCAGACTGTGCATCAATTAAAAAACCCTCAAATGGTCTGTACGGGTTGTGTACTATAAGATGGACGTTCAGCTGCTGAATAAGTAGTAATTCATATTCCAAGATTTGTTCAAGGACCTTCTCTTGGCCAACCAGAGATCATAGAAAGCATCACTTGCAGAAGTTGCTATGTGAGAGCTTAGCACGAGTGAACAATTCAGGGATCCTCCTAAATGACTGTCTGAATTGTACAAGGTACATGCAACCAAAGGAGACAGTACCATGGCTGCAAACACTACAAAATGCACTGCTCTGCTTGGCATCACCTCTGTGTTGCTAAGGGTCAATGTGAGCCTGTTGTTCTCCACGCGTGGGCTGATCTAATCCTACCACTGGGCCATTTTGGTGGCAAGGGTGTGAGTGCATGTGGAGGAGCAGTGTGTCACTTGTACGGTGATCACTCTTGATTTCAGGTCGTCTGAATAGTTCATCTACTGGCTGTGAACAGAAGTTGAAAAGGAGCAGAGCAAGCAATGGTCCTTGTGGGGTTCCACACATCGGGGCTCTAGCAATGGAGATGCCATTTCCTTGGGGGATGTCAACCAGGGGATGTCCACACTGATATGTAAGCCACCTAGCTTGTTTAGCCTATGCGGAGCTCTGTGCTGGCATGGCTAGATTGCTTCTGATACCTAAGCTGGGTCGTTTAGTACTAGCCCATGTACTGCTACCCTCTACTGCAGTGTGCAGGGTAGACTTAACCCAGGGAAGTCCAGTGGGCATGTTTCAACGCCATTCCCACACTCTGCTATAACTCTGAAACGATTTTGGCTTCACGTCCCAACCTGAAGCCAGTTTTTGCAGTGTCTGAAACATTAGCTTCAATTAAATGAGTTTGTAGTTAGCCTTTGATTACCTTCTCTATAAGCTGACATTGGGGCTACTGGAGGGATTGGCCAGAAGTGATGTCAAGCTCTGCTTCCTGCAGTCCCTTCATAGCACCCTATGGAGTAACTTACTGCTTACAAATGCTTCTGCATCTCTGAGTTAGTTGGTCAATAAAGTGCAAATCTATCCTACCTTCTGCTTGACTTCAGAATAACCTGGCTAACTACCTCTCTCAGAACTGACGTAACCAGAGCGTGTTTCTTCAGATTGCTTGGACTCTGGTGAATTTGCAAGAGGAAGGGAAGATTTCTTCTCCGAACCGTGCTCTGCCTATTTTGGTCAGAGCACAGTCCAGGCTCTCTTTTATGAGCTAGAAAGGCCGTGGGTCAGGTTCTCAAATCTTGCGTAAGAGTCCTTTAGGAAGCTTGGAGATGAACATTAGGAAAGCAGGTGGGCTGCTGGTTTTGCAGTGTAGGAAGAGCTGAGCTTTTTAAAAAATCTCATGCTGCCTAGAGTCTCATGATTGTGGCAGGGGGGGGGGGGGACACTATTTAAAATCTTGGGTTTAGAAGTACTGGGAAGTACGTTGGGCCTGTTTTAATGTCCTTCCCATGCTCTGCTGTAACATGCACGTGGAGTGAGGGAGAGGAGGATTCTTGTGGTTGCATGTCATTTAGATTATTCTTGGGAGCCTGAGGGTACCAAGCACTCTCAATTGACCTTTATTGCCTTGATGCCTCAGTTTCTCCCACGCTACAGGGACATGAAAATATACTGACAAGAGATGACTAATTAGTTTGTGCAAGCAAAGTGGTCTATATTACTATTGCCAAGGAAAGCTCCTTATCATAGCTTCAATTCCAGGTCTCCAGATATTTTCTCTCTCATTTACATAGACCAA
Source organism: Alligator sinensis (assembly GCF_000455745.1). NCBI lineage: Eukaryota > Metazoa > Chordata > Crocodylia > Alligatoridae > Alligator > Alligator sinensis. The sequence continues at coordinate 3,003,618 of NW_005841980.1, read as the reverse complement.
GGCAAACTTGTCATGCTTTAAAGACTCAGCACAAAGGATGTTCTAATTTCCCAAGGCAGTGAGTCTGCAAGTAGGACCTCTTAACTGATTAATATATTTATCAGCTCAGTGAGACATATTTCTGCACTTTGTGAACTGTGAAAAGATCTGAACAATACACGACTTGGAAAACAGAAAGACTCATCATGGATCTAATTCATTAACATGCTCATTAAAGAATCGATGGGGCACTGCCGCTTGTTTTGCAAAAAGTGTTGCGCACTGCTTAACAAAAGCAGGATGACATAAAGCAACAAGCTGCTTGTGATAGCTAGCACTGTTGCTTATGAGTCTCATGGTTCAGCACATGTGCAAAACTTATCAGAAGAAGGAGCGTGACATTAAAATCAGAAGATATTATTTCTGCAACAACAGACCAGCAAGAAGAGGAGAATCCACGTGCTTTCTGGGGGAGCAAGTCGTTAGCCTTCTGGGCTGGCTCTGTCTTTAGATGTTTCTCACTTAGTAAGAGCAAGAGGATGAATTGTTCACTTAATGTGTATATTTAGTACAGGCTCCTGGGGACCAACATAGCAGTCTGGTGTCAGCGGGACTTGTCAATGCTCCAACCACGTCCTCTTTGCCCTTGGTTGCCTCTCCTATGCTCTATGCTGGCAGCAGGGATAGAGGCCATGGGGCCTCGCATAGTTGCTGCAAAACCACTGAACGCTTGCTTTATATAAAGACAATTCTTTTGTGGTTGACCAGATCATAGTACGTGTGGCACCAAAAGCCACAAAGTCTCCCAGAATGTGACTATGCTTTTGTTAGCAACCAGTGAACTCCATTTAGAAACAGGTGGAATAAAATTCATCTGACAGCTTCCTTCAACTGACAGCTTAAGAAGTTCCCAGCCTATTTCTCCGAGGAGTCCTCTGGTTAATACCAGGAAGACAGTACTCCTGACTTTTCTAAGGTAAGAAACAAGCAGAAAAATAATTGTTTAGAGAAAACAGCTTTCAAAGCTGCTTTAAAAACATAGCGGGCCCTATCAGATCAGGTCTCTTGCTCTTCTGTTCCAGCAGCCTGGCTCAAAGTGTGGCTAGTGCTGGATGCTTCCTAGGAGATAGCAACAATCCTGTAATGAACAATTATGGCAGAACCCAGCCATGGGGGATTTTCTTCATAATCTCTTTCTATTACTGCTTGGTTTAGTCTTTAAAAAAGAAGGCGGCTTAGAGCCCTCATGCTTTTTTATCCTGTCCTGTTCAGTGTGACTGGATATGCTCAATTTCCATATGAACATCCAAAACTTTTTTGAATCTCACTGAGTTATAATTCTCTATGATAACCAGGAGTTATGAATTCTGCAGATTAATTATACATGGTTTTGAAAGGCATTTCATTTTATCGGTTTAAATCTGTGGGCTTTCAATTTTGTTGGACATCTCTTTTCCTTTTATTATAATAAAGGGTGAAAGGGGGCACTCTTCTGACCTCTTTTGTGCTATTCATTACTTTATATACTTGTATCATATACCTAGTTATTAGTCTGCTTTCTGAGCCGTCCTAATCTTTTCAACTTTGCCTCATCCCAGGCCTTTCATTATTTTCTTCTCCTGAAATAAATATGAGTCTTTATACAAGATTTGGGGGGGAAAGGGTCCTGATTAAATTTTCTTTTAAAATATTAAGGTCACCTTTAAGGCTAGCAAACAGCCTTACAGAGATAACCAGAACTGTGAAGCAACAAGAATCAATGCCCTTTATTTTATTGCATCTAAGAAGGTTTGAATAAATGCCTTGAAAATGCTTTATGTAAGCTCTTTAAAACAAATTCAGTTAGCGTGCTTTGAAATATGTCCTAGGCTGACTATTGCTGGATAGATCTTGCTGGATAAATCTAGTTAATAAGGGACTGGGAAATCAAAGCCATTTTAAAGGAAAGAGAGGGGCTTGTTTTGTTTTGTTAATTTATGAAGTCTCAGGTAAGCACTATGGATGAGTAAACTGGCTTCCTGGATAAATGGAAATGTTTATAATCTTGGCGCATCAAGTGTGAAGTTGATGTAATAACTCTCTAAGTTTAACGGTTACGTTGCTTTTGCTGAAAAGAGAAGAGGTTTTTTCCGAGTATCTAATTTAAATCATTTGTCACACTTGTAATTTCTCTGCCAGTGCAATAACCTTTAACTCATGAAGGGCCTAGATCTTGAGTAATTAATGGCATATTTAATAAAAGAAAGATTATTAAACCTAAAAGTTCAAGATTCCTTCACTTTTGTACTTTGCTGTGATTTTCTGGCGGCTTGGTCTTTCCACCCAGTAAAGATGAGTGTTTGCCTTTTGGGGTCATCAGTTCTGCGCCTGGGACAACTAATGGAGATCATTCTGGGCTGAAGGAAAAGATGCTCTTTCGTGACTTATTATACTAGTATTTCTGCAACTTGCAATGTTCTGGTTATTATTTTATGTACGTGTCATTGCAGGGTAGAAACTCAACTCTTCTAAAAGCGGTTGGGGATGGGTTGCTCTTCAATAGATACTACTCCTTGTTTATTGACCCAGCTATTACTGCTAATGAAGAGTCTCCCTTAACTAAGCCCATCAGGGGAGGTGTTTCTGAGCGCAGTTCGGATGTTCTGTCCTGCTTGCTGCATAGGCACAATTCAGCTAATCATTATAACATTTCTAACAAACGCGAGCAGCTGGGAGCGTCCAAATTCTTTACAAATACACCTCTTGACTGCAGGCAAAGCCACTATAATAACAATCTCTTAAACATCTGGACCAAACTATCTTAATCCAAATTGGGGACGGCTACACTGTTCTCACCATGAGCTGTTCACACCTCATTTCTGGCTATTCCAATCCTAAAAAAAGACTTGTCTGCAGCTTTAAGGAAGGAGAAGGGAGAGGGCTTGTGATGTAGGTTAAAGTCCATTATGAATGATTAAGGAAGAAACAATTTAACTCATTTGAGGTCAGGGTGATGTCTGGTTCAGTGGCTCTGCAAAAAGTGTGATACCCTCTCATGCAAGAGATCTAGTTGTGTTTTAGCACTTGGGAATGCCCTGAAAATAATATTTTGAGCCTGAGATGCAACTTTTTTCTGTATCTGTCAGGTGGCTCTATATTAAGTGGCTTTACTGTTTTAGAGGAGAGTTATGTGTTGTTTCCAGTTGCTGTTGGTATTTTGGGAGAAGGAGCCATCAAGTCATGACAAGTAGGACAGTGAGGAGAGAGGTAGAAATCCCGTGACTCCTCTTTTCACTCAAGATGGTCCAGCGGACTTGAAAAGAGAGGAGTTTATTTGTGGGTATAAATCCCTGGTGATGTAAAGAAGAGCCTGTGCTTCCTCAAAATAATAATAGTAAAAAATTGTCAAAAAAAAAAAAGTAATTTATAAACAGGCTAAAAATAAAGACAACAGACAAGGAGGCAACTGATAATAAATGTCTGCAAGTCTGTGAAATAACACAAATGCCTATGTTTTTGTCTCCCCCTGCCACTTTTCATTATGTATATAATTAAGATTTTTGAAAATATTCGTAATACGAACATTCCTAAGATCCCTGATGTTTATCCTTGCCAACACTTCTTAGACATAATAAAAGCTGTCAGGAAAAGAGTAATAGCCCTATTTTTGCTTTTCCACTGGTGCCATCATAAAAATAGTAACCCGTTATTTTTATTTGTTCTTAAAAAGAATGACCAATTTACTCATCTGCAGACACAGACATAAATCTTTCTTTCCTTATTTATAGAATGATCATTAGACTCCATTTCTCTGACTGCTGCTTCATCATGGTGCTGGATGATTATCAGTGGCACAACACAATAGGAGCTCACGGAGGGGGAACAGCACCAGAGAGTCGTAGTGGGACTAGTGAAGTATACTAGGGCTTCTCTGTGAATGAAGAAGGACCCTCTTTCCTGCCCAGGGCAGGGGGTTGGATTCGATGATCTACTGACGTCTCTTCTGACCCTAAAAATCTATGAAATCTATGTTGGCCACAGTGCCGAGAGCCTCAGATATGGGTGTTCATGTTCACAAGAACCATGGAGCTGTTAATGTGCTACCATGAATGAACTGCAGGTAGGGTACCATCCAGGACAAAAGTGTTGCAACCCTTTCCTGCTGTGGACAAGCCTTGTAGGGAGGCTTTTTGGAAGATCCCTCAAACATCTCTCAGTATAACACACAGTATAAAAGGTGGGGAGTTGTCGTGGAGTTGTTTGCAATGCTTCCCTCCTCCCAGCAAGGCCTTTTGCTCTGATGTGAGTTTTGCTTTTAACCTGCTGGGAGGCACTGGGAGATGGGACTGTGTAACATGAAGGAGATGTAAAATTGGGTGCCACATGTTTAACGTTGATGCTTCAGCTCCATGTGTCAACAACTCTCAAAAAAAGCTTTGCCTAGATATTGAAACCCCTGGGGTAAAGGACTGAGCCTTGTAGGGGCTCAACAGGTAAAGGATGTTGGGGTAAAGAAGCAGTAGCTGCTGGGAATGTACATGTTCACTGACTGGCTTCTTTAGTATTTCATCCAGGAAGAGCACAGGCCAACTGCAGATGTTTCCTCAGCCTGACGCCGGGGATTTGTACCTGAAAGCTTGCAAAGAAGAATTTTTCCAACTATTTGAGTTGGTCTAATAAAAAGTATCGGATTTACCCAAAGAACCTCGTCTGCCTGCTGCGAATACTGAATCCATTGCATCTCTGACCAAATCTGGATCTGTAACCCACTCTTTGGCAGGAAAAAGACTGACATGCTAGCTCACACTGCCACCTAGCCCTTTAAGCTCTACAAATGTGTCCAAAACTTTGCAGGGAGCTGAAAAATGGACATCTGTTTCGTATCAAGCCTGGCAAATCTTGAGATTTGGTGGCTTGCTGGCACTGAGTATGCGATGCTTTCTACTTCCAAAAACAGATAGCAAAGGTCAAGAAAGGTAAAACCTCCATCCAAACCTAGGGGGCACATCAGGCTAACATATTGAAGGCACACTAGTTTCTAAAGCCTTTAGCACACCCACTGCTTTATGCCTTTCTGTCAGCCAGTAATGGAGATCTTTCTACAGCAATGTTCTTTTTATGCTTCTCTTCTCAAAACATTATTACCGCAGGGTGAAAAAAAAATTATATATATACATGGTATCGTTTGTTAGCAATAAGGCTGTATTGCTTGCGGGAGCTTTAGACATGCCCAATTTAGGCAAAAGCCTTCATTTCAGCTGTAGTTGACAGCATACACACAGCGAGAAACTTATCCAGGAACAATGAGCAAACTGTGCTTTTTTTCTCCCCCAGGCAGACATTTATTTTCACTTATGTTTTCCATATTTATTTCCCTTACAGGTTAGGCCAGTGAACCCAACTAAGTTTTCTTTTAAACGCAATGCTATAATACTTCCAGTGGTTATACATTGTTCCAGATCGATTTGTGGAGCTATAAAAGAATATATAATCTTCTAGCAGGCTATGAGAGCCTTGATACAGAAAAGACTTGCCACCAATTACTGTGCTTGCACATGCAAACCACCAGCTGTGAAACCTCAGGAGGATAAATAAATGATCTAAAATTAGCATTTGCTGTCATATCACTATTTAGTTGGTTTTATTTATGAACTGCTAGATGAAGGACTCTTATTGTAATTCACTCAGATTAGAGGAGGTGTTTATGGGGTTTTTTTGAGATGGATGAGATTCAGATTTTTCTGCAATTAGAGCTGGAACTGACCTACCATAAACAAACACAATCAGATCTAGAGGAGAAAAACCCCATGTAATGTAAAACCTCATTAAAAGACATTACTTTCAAGAACATTATGGCAAGTATCCGAATTAATGAAGAGGGAGATGGATGCGGGTCAAGAGTCTTGCGAGATTTAGTTCATCCGCTTGTCCCTCAAGGAGATGTGCGCTAGTTTTTCATGTCAGTTTGCGGTGAGGACAAATCCCTCTCATTTCATTGTGAACATAAGAATATAAGAATTGCTATTTCCTGGGTCAGACTATAGGTCTGTCGTGAACCATCAAACCCTTGCTATACTTAAGATACATTGATGACATCTTCATCGTTTGGGCTGAAAACCTGCAATCTCTGATTGAGTTCCATCAGAAATTCAACAGTCGTCATCCCTCCATCCGACTATCTCTTGAATACTCCAGCACCAACATCTCCTTTTTAGACATGATGATCAGTATCCAGAAGGGTAAACTGCAGACCACGTCATACAAGAAACCCACAGACCAACATACATATCTGCACAGAACCAGCAATCACCCTAAACACACCAAGAAAGCTGTGATATACAGCCAAGCGCTCTGATATCACTGCATTTGCACTGAGGACACCTGGGATTGCCACCTCACCAATCTTAAAAAGGCTTTCACTCAACAAGGACACTCCTCCAGAGAGAGAGAGCGCACATTTGAAGGAGTCACCCGGATACCACAGGAAGAACTGCTGCAGTACAGAAGAAAACCCCCCATGAATCGCACACTGCTGGCTATGACATATCACCCCTCCCTTGGACCCACACAGAAAATCCTCAAACAATTACAGCCCAGACTAGAAGGAGACCCAATTCTTAAAGGGATCTTCCCAGATCCACCCATCCTAGCCTTTAAACAAGCACCAAACCTCACTAACCTCATCATCAGAAGCAAACTTCCTATAGCCCAAACCACACCCAATGGATCCAGACCATGCCAGGACCAGAAATGCAAAGCCTGCCAACACATCTCCACCGCCCCCACCATAACTACACCCCACAACGGAGCCATCGCCATCCCTGGATCTTACACCTGCACCTCCAGAAATGTCAGGTACCTCATCCAGTGCACCACATGCCCCGATGGAAAATAGGTAGGAGAAACCAAACAACAGCTGTGCACCAGAATGACCGCACACCGGAAACCCATCGAAGACAAAAATACCCAGTTACCGGTGGGAGCACATTTTTCACAAGAAAACCACTCTCTCCAGTCTCTCAGTTCTGATCCTCAAAGGGAACTTACAAAACACTTTTCGCAGATGAACCTACGAACTTCACTTCATCAACCTCCTGGATACAAAAAATCATGAACTAAATACAGACATTGGATTTATGACACATTATAACCTGCCTGACATCTGACTCCCCAGGTACCTCTCCACTATTTACCTGCTCCATTCATCCCCCACCCAGCCTGTCTCTCACCCACTGACTCCTCAATTTACATCTTCTCTGACTGCCCGTCTTGCATGCATCCCAGCCTCTGGCCTCTTTACTATTCGCTCCACCCAGGACGAGCACACACCAACTGCAGAGACTTCCTCAGCCTGACGAAGGGTTTTTAAACCCAAAAACTTGCTAAGAAATGTTTTTTCCAACTATTTAAGTTGGTCTAATAAAAGATATCAGATTCACCCAGAGAACCTTGTCTGCCTGTGTCCTTAGATACACCCCTCCAATCCCTTTTTCCCATCTCCCACCACATCTGGTGGCAATGATTCCCACCCTGTAATGAAAAAGGACGTCCTCGTGTTACTTTTAAACTTACAGCCTACTCATTTCATCGTGTGACCCCTCGTTCTCATCTGGCGAGAGAGTCACTAATGACTTTCTCTTCGCCATTTAGTACTTTGTAAACCCGGAGAGCTGCTTCTTGCTTCCCTCATGTAAGCGAAGCCCTTGCGGCTTGCCTGTCCTGGGGTTTATTTGCAAGGAGCAATGCCACAGAAGTGAGGGGCCTGGTTTGCTGGAGGAAAGAGGTTCCCAGCACCATTGCGAGCTGTGGCATGAAGGAGGAGGGCGACGCTCAGCGGGAGCTCCCGGCACCCTGGGAAGTCAGCTGGGATCAAGTGACCCCAGCAAGAAAAACATCCACGTGTTTTTTGAAAGAGTCCAGAGTAGGCGCTTGCGAAATTGCCGTGACATTTCAAGATGAATTATTGTTACGTCTGCACCGATTGATGAAATGAATACAAATAGTAACGGCGGAGCCCTATATATGTCTATTTTTGTCATATTAGAACGAAAACATCCTGTTTTTCCTCCCCCCCTTAGAGGCCCCTCATACACCGAGGCCCTAAAATGAGGCTTAAGCTGAAATCCGGCACTGATTTCACTTGATTAATGACAGAAGCAAACTGCCCTCACACAGCTCTTAAGAGGCTTGGAGGCTTCTCCTACGGGGGGGTGGGGGGTGTCTTTTTGCACAGCCCAGCGCCAGCCTCTCTCCTCGCAGGCTTTTCCCGCCATGTCTTTTCCCGCCACAGCGCCAACTGGCCCCGCGTCACGTGACACAGCGGCAGAGTGGTACATTCCAACCCCACCCCCCCATAGGGTTCTTGGTTGAGCTCGCTTTGCCGGGGTGACGTCATCGCGCGCTGGCGGCGCCCCCTGACCCCGGAAGGGTTTGTGGCGAACACTTCCGGTGCGGCGGCCGAAGCCTTCTGAGGCGGCCT
>NW_005841980.1:2992693-2995150 GCF_000455745.1 Alligator sinensis | reverse complement strand
CCCCGCTGAGGAGGCGGCAGCCCCGCGACTCCATGATTCTTGGCTCATTGACAGGTCTTCAGGTGACTTCAGAGTCCAATTCTCGACCCGCCGGCGCACGTGCAGCTCTGTCCATGCGGGAGGGGGAGAGTAGTTTGTAGGGCAAGAGCCCTCGCTTTTTTTCCCCCTTCCTCTTCTCTTCTCTCCTCTGCTTGGAGGGCAAGGGGCTTCACCTCCAGACTTTGACAGCCAGCCTGCGTCCCCAACAGGCCCGCGTCCCACAGGGTGTGACTGCTTATTCTGAAACAGACTTGATTAAGGGAGGACTGGAGTCCAAACCTCTCGGAGTCAGAGGAGGACGCCGTCGCTGCTCTTTGGGATGATTAGACGCAGCAGCTGTTGTGCTTGGACACTGCAGACTTGCTACGCTGGCTTCACACGGGCTGTTGGCAAATGACAGCGTTTAGCTACCACGGGCCTGGGGGGCCGGATTTGACTTCGTAATCTAGAAGAGTTTTGTTTCTGGTCCCATGATGCCCCCCCCCACCGTGTTATGGTTTCTCTGCTGCGCGTCCACCAGCCTCTCTCTTCTGTGTTTGTCGTTTGTCATTTGAAAGATGTGTTTGTTGTTGTCATGTGAAAGGGTCTGGCAAAGCACGGAATAACTTGGGGAAATAAATGAAATTTCAAAGTAAAGAGATGTATAGCAGTTAATACCGAAGTGCTAGCATTGTTGTCAGGGCGGGCTCATTTGCTAAATGCAAGCGCTGCATAACTTTACTTTTCATGCCATCCAGGAAGAGCACACGCCAACGGCAGAAACTTCCCTAGCCTGACGAAGGGTTTTTGAACCCAAAAGCTTGCTTAATAACTATTCTCCAACTATTTGGGTTGGTCTAATAAAAGATATCAAATTCACCCAAGGAACCTTGTCTGCCTATGTCCTTAGACCAACACGGCTACAACCTATACCCCTACAGCATAACTTGAGGCGTTTCTTACTTTGTAAACATTTTGTCGCTTTAGTAATGGAGGCTCCATATGATGGCACCGAAGTGACTGTAGTAATGGAGGAAATAGAGGGTACCTACACCTATGCATCTCCAGTGCCATCGAAGAAGAAAAAGAAATACAAAAGTCCTGGAGACCAGGGGGAAAAGGCCAAAAAACCTCGGTGAGTTCCTCTCTATCTTCCTGTCCGTTTCCATTTGTGGCTCTTTTCATGTGTTGGAGCGGGATTCCGTTTCTTTAGTACAAGTTGCTTCTGCAGTGTACTTCGGCTTGTACATTACTCGGAGCAAGTGCGATGTGCATGCTTTTCTCATTGCCGTCGCATGACCAGAGCTCACCATAATTTGCAGTTCTGTAGCTGCAGTATTGCTGTAGACGCTGTCCCCTTGCTACAGAATGACTTGCTAGAATCTAGATCAGTGGTTCTCAACCTTTTTGGACTTGAAGCACCTCTCACTGGACTTGAGGCACCTCTCCAGTACTTTTGTGAATTGAGTGGCACCCAATTTCAAAAATTGTTTTATCGGTTATAGTGCTTACCTCCTTGCAGAGGGATTTAGGGTGGGAGTGAGAGATCATCCAGACAGGGATGAGCCTGAGCCTGCTCTTACCTGCTTAGTTTATTTGGTTATCTACTCGCACCTTGCAGCACCCTTCAAAAGGTTTGGCTATGCACCCTAGATGAAAATCACTGATCTAGACTTTAACCTTAGAGGAGATGATGATTATGACTGCTATTGCCTGCAATAATGTGTACTAGATGAATGTGTATCCATGAGATGAACAATAAACTTCAAGACTCAAATATGCTTCAGATTGCAGTGAATTACTTATTTTGCTCATTCTCCTCACCCTCCAATATACTCTTATCCTTTTCTGCTTATGGAAAGGCTAAACTATTATAGTGGTCTCATAATTGGCCCTGAGGCCAGCATAAGACTGGCGGCTTTATTTTACATTTGATCTTAGGTAAAAAACTTGCAGTATTACCTTCTGTTTCAGATCAGCTTACCTTCTCTACTACTATGATATCTACTTGAAAGTACAGCAGGAGCTTCCCCATCTCCCACAGTCTGAAATCAACAAGAAGATCAGTGAGAGCTGGAGGCTGCTCAGTGTAGCTGAAAAAAGCTACTACTTGGAGAAGGCCAAACTAGAGAAAGAAGGACTGGATCCAGTAAGTCCTGACCTTTTCTGCCCTTCTTCACTGTATGAATTATAACTTCCTGTCCAATTTGCTTCTTTCCTGAAGAGTACGGTGAGTAAAATACTAGGAAGAATCACGACCTATAAGCTACTTTTGTCTTCGAAGATTTGATGTGCATCTCTAATTGATCCCAGTGTGTTCAGAGGTAGCTGGGCTGGCTTCTTCCTTAGGATTAAAAAGCCTCCCTATTTCTTTAAACTTTAATGTGTCTTGAGTACAGTGATATCTGATTATAATAGACTAAGTCATGATATAATTCA
>NW_005841980.1:2954547-2992662 GCF_000455745.1 Alligator sinensis | reverse complement strand
GCAGGATGTAACATGATCTAGGTTCCTAGGTGCTGCATTCTGTCAGAAGTAGATTAGCAATGTGCATGAGGTGAATATTGTAAGATAACTGCCTTGTGGCAGTGCATACCATGGCTGTGTGCGAGAGTCCCTTCTTTATAAATACCAGTCTAATCCTGATGGGGTTAGGCTTGTTGTGGGAGGTAGTGTGCTTGGGGGTGGGAAGAAGGGAATCTGTTTTGTTGCCCAATCTTTGTCCAGGCAAAGAGCAGTACTAGCAGGCTTCAAACAGATTCTGCCCAGTATGCACTCGTCAGAAGCATAGTGACCTTTTTTGTAAGGGCTGGTAAAAAGTAGGGTTAAAATAGGACTAAAAATCGAGGATGGAGTTTTGGAGGCTCTGTCAAATGTGGAGGAATCTTCAGAGTGTGTTTAGAAGCCTGTTGAGTCCTGATGGATGCACTAAATGTCCCCTCTCCCAGCACCTTGCTTGCAAATTAAACTTTCTTTTGAGTCTGGCTCCTCTCATTTCCTTCTCTGTTTTTGTCAACAGAACTCCAAGATGTCCACTCTGACTGCAGTAGTTCCAGACATTCCAGGTTTCCGTAAGATTCTTCCTCGCTCAGATTACATAATTATCCCCAAAACCACTCTCCAAGAGGACAGGAGCAGACAGCCCCTAGAACTGTGTGTGGCACAGGGTCAGACTGCATCAGAAGGAATAACAGCTTCTACGAACATCACAGGCGTCTCCCAAGATGCAGTACAAAACATCCTTTCTGTCGACTCGAGCCATGTTGGCATTTCTGAGCAGTGCATTGCCATTGAAGGACTGGCAGAAGAGGCTGCCTCATTTGGTCAGTCAGACACTATAGAAGAAATTGTTGCCTCAGAGATTCTTTCTCATTACGTCAGACCCATAGCAGATAAAGTGACTGGAGATATCCTCTTGGATGAGGCTTCTGTGGAGATGGGAGAGGGGCAGCCATATCAGACGACCAGTGTGGTAATTGAAGAGACTCTGGTTAGCAGCTCCACAGACCTCTCCAATGGGAGCATTGCTGTGGCACGACCTCAGGTTTCAGACAGTCTCTCTGTGGTAACAGTGGTGACTGGGAGGGTAAGTTAAGCTAGTAACCACTGACAGCTTTATTTCTGTTAACTTGCTGCCTGCTTTTTTCCTGTAGTCTGCTCAACCAGCAGGTCAGTAGTGATGAAAGAACGTTTCCCTATTAAATCAGTCTGAAAAGGCTGGGGTGTTTCCCTATCTCCCACTGTTAGCCTAGGCTTCGAAAATGATTGCCCTAGGCTTTGGGATGGGTTCCATAGGGAGCATCTACACATGATAGTAATGTCACACAAAAAACTCAGGTGCAGTTCACGCTGGAATTTATTGCTCCCAGGCTCAGTGTTTGCTTGTGTGCCCGGGACTGCAGCACGTTGAGCCAGGGCAGAGAAGCTGCAGCTTGCAGAGGGCCTTGGAGATCAGCCTACCAGTCTAGGGCTGCTCTGACCCGGCTCAGTATGCTGCAGAGGGGCTGGCTAGGGCACGAGGGTGCTTCAGTGCGAGGTTAGCCAGCAGGCTGCCCTTGCACTGGAAGCACCCTCGTGCTTCAACTGGCCATGTCACTGTCTACACGTATGTTTTGCCTCATGTAACTACACTGCTGTACAACAGTACTTGTGTTGGGCAGTACTATCCTAGAGTGGAGTTAATTTATTTACTGTGGCCTAATAGTGCTGCATGTGTAGACAGTGATGCTTTACTGTAGAGCTAATTAGTCAACTCTGCAGTAAAGTGTCTTGTGTAGGTGAGCCCACAGAGACACTAGAACTTTATTTTGTGGGGTTCAAACACTTTCATTTCCCTGTCGAGTCCGGTCCCCATCCGTCTCCTTGTGTGTCCGTCGTCCGTCTCTCTCCCCTGCCCATTGGTTTCTTAGCTACAGAGGATTGGATGGGGATTCTTTTGAATTCTAGGGTGTTACTACTTGTCTGGCAAGGCTCAGCGAGATCAAGCAGCGTCTGCCCAGGAGCTGAGTGCATTGCTTTCGGAGTGCTTGTGACCTTTTCTAGACTGTGAAGAGATTGACAGTCTCATCAAATCTGCTGTGCAGCCATCGCTTCTTTGAACATGTCACTTGTACAATGGTGCCTCTGAGCATAGCTGTGTGATACACTCTGAAATCTTACATTGAAGGGACTCTTGACAGAAGTTTAGAATACAGCAGCATGTAGCCCTTGCTTGTTGTATAGCTTTCCTTTTCGTGATTTTTAGGATACGGAGGAGAGCAGCTCTTCCACGCCCCCTACACAATATATTATGCTGCCTTGGCCAGCTCATTCTGTTGTGGAGAACCCGACATCAATCAAACTGGTAAGTAAAGGAGGAGGTTGTGTTTCTCTCAGGCTTTCTTTGAACTACCACTTCTGCGATATCACTGAGCTTATCTATGTCAGTCTGTTAATGAGTGGTGGATAACATCTTCTGAGTCCTGGCCTAGACAAAACCTTAAAGAGTTTGATCATATTCAGCTCCTTATTCCTAACAAGATACATCACACTAATTGCGATTTCCTCTCTAGTTGGGAGGGTCTGTATGCTCAATGCAACAGGTTCAGATAAACTTAAATGAAGTTTTATAATAAATGCATAACACAGTCAGGACAGCGGCCTCTTGTGTTGTGTAACTTGGTATTCAGCTGGTGATGTGCTCTGCATGTTGTAAGGGGTATGTGAGCATGCTATATCAAATTGTCTTGGAACAAATATGTTGCTGCACTAGCATGTGCTCAATGTTCCAAGGTATTTTTTTCACACTTATAGGAGAATGAAATTTTTTTTTTTTTAAGTGGGAGGTTAGTTCCTGCAGGAGGAGGAGCATTTAATGACAAATTGCACAGCTGTGAAATTCCTGAGCCCTTGCACTAGCCCTTAGTAACAGGGCCTAGGACTCTGAACATAAATGTCCTGTGACACTGAATATTGCTAATCTTTTTGAGGGAAAAATACTTTCTGCACATTAGTTTATGCAAAATGTATAATATTACGTGGCTCATGGGGGTTAATTAGCTAATGTTCGTAACAGGGTTACCAGTAGAAAGTGTGTATGTATATGTAGTTCTGTAGAGAAATTCTTGGCAATCGTTTTGTTTTAGACAACGACCTATACCCGCAGGGGGCATGGAAATTGCACCAATCCTGGCTGTTCCTTCACTTACGTCACCAGGCACAAACCTCCAAAATGCCCGACATGTGGGAACTTCCTGGGAGGGAAGTGGATCCCAAAGGTATTGTCCCACATTGTAGATAACCTTGCTTTTTCTAGTGATTGATTTTCAGCTGGAGATTGACATTTGTATGAATACCTGTGAAATCCCAAAGCTTATAGCCTTGGCAAGTCAGAGAGATGCGAAAATGAATCGCTGTCCTTTTCTTTCCAAGTCTGTGTTGGAACAAGTTGCTGTTGACCATGATTTAGGTGGAGATTTGCAATGAGCTTGAATGATATTGCTTCTGCATTTTCTGCCCCTCTGCTGAAGATACTTTCTACACAAGTGGTATTAGTCTGAAAGAATGGGGGAAACCTTATAAGGCCCTGACCCCTTTATAGGGTTCAGTTTCCCCTGCTTGTGGTTTGACTCCACTTCTTGTAAGGTTCTCTTGTAGCAGCCATCAAACTGCACACAAAATCAAATGAGTTCAGACACTCCAGGATGTAAGTTTTTGAGGAGGCTTAATTCATGCAAGCTTCTATCAGTCCAAAAGGCTTTATTTGTGTCTCTCCTTAAATCGTCCTTATTCTTCTGTTGTATGGTAATTCACTGTGAGAGTTGGGTGCATGTGTGTGCACAAGTGTGTGCATTGCCAAACGCATTTTGTTTGATGACCAGGATTTCTGGGTGCTGCCTCGGCATAAAAAATGCACCCTGCACGTTTGCAGAAAACTAAACTGAAGTACACAGAGTGTCAAAAGCAAATGGCTTCTGTCTGAAAGTGGTGTCTCCTGGTGTGTTCCAAGTAACCCCTGAGGTGACTGGAACTGAAAGACATTAGAGGGAACATGTCACTTCTGCATTTTGACAGCATTTTTTGATTGTAAACAGCTTTGTTGTTTACAGTACAACCCTTTAAATAGCTGCATCAGTAGTTTTTGTTTAAACCAGTGCAAGGAGTACAGAGTTGAAGCTGGAAGTGAAAATATATGCATCTTGCTATCTAGTGAGGAAGGGGTTTGGCCTAAATGTCTGCATCTCAGGTCTTCCTTTAAAAGCTCCTTCATTGTAAACTGAGCATAAAAGCCTGTCTTTAAAGTGACTTGCCTATGAACCAGCAGGATTCATAGATGCTAGGGTCGGAAGGGACTGCAACAGATCATCATTGAGTCTGACCCCCTGCCTAGGCAGGAAAGAGATGACCCCCACCAGATGCCTATCCAGCTTTCTCTTAAAGACCCCAAAGGTAGGGGAGAGCACCACCTTCTTTGGAAGCCCATTCCAAATTTTGGCCACCTTTACCATGAAGAAGTCTTTCCTGATATCTAGCCTAAATCTGCTCTCTGTCAGTTTGTGACCATTGTTTCTTTTTACTCCAAGAGGCGCCCTGGTGAACAGAGCATCTCCGATCCCTTGCTGCGTCCCCTTAATAAATTTGTAGGCGGCCACAAGATCCCCTCTCAGCCTTCTCTTGCAGAGGCTGAAGAGGTCCAGGTCCCTCAGTCTAGCCCCTAACTATACGAGTGGCCTCCTCTGGACCCTCGAGTCTATCAACATCCTTCTTCAAGTATGGAGCCCAAAACTGGACACAGTACTCCAACTGCGGTCTGACCAGTGCCACACAGAGGGGAAATATCACCTCCTTGGATCTATTTGTCATGCATCTGCTGATGTATGATAAAGTGCGGTTAGCTTTTATGATGATTTCGTCACTGATGACTCATATTCATCTTGGAGTCCGCTATGACTCCAAGATCCCTTTCCGCTTCTGTGCTGCTGAGAGGGTCACTGTTGTGGATGTGCTGCCAGAACACGGCATTTCTCGGTGATCCTCCCTCTAACTCGGGTATCGCTAGCCCAGAGGGCCCAATTGTTATTTGGCCATTGTGAAGGAAACGCTTCTGATTTCCTTCTGTCTAGGATAAAATATCTTTCGAGTAGTTAACATTTCTTCTCTTGAGGAACACTTACTTCCTGAATTCCTCAAAATGAGTCTTTTTCCCAAGTGATTGCAGAACTCTGACTAGTACACACCGTTCTGGTCCAGCAAGGTTATACATACAAAAGCCAAACTGCGCATTCAGTTCATTTGAACTCTTAGACTGAGTTCAGAGGAAGAGACCGGTTTAGAGAGTTGGGAGTTGTGGAAGAAAGGGCTTCCCACTAGGAGAAAACTGTGGATGACTTATGCTATGAAGTAAGCAGTGCTGTGGAAATGGCATGATGGGACAGCTCTAATGCTAATGAGACATTGACTGTTTGAGGGGATATGTGTTTCTGTTTTTGTGTATCCTCAGACTCATACCATGTTTTTAAAATCGGTGTTAAGCAGTCCTCAGACAAGATTTGAATAGAATTCATTTTCCTATGAATGTCCTCGAGCTCTGAGGAATCTGGGTGTCTTTTTTTTGTTTTTGTTTTCAGGAAAAGCAACCCAAAGGCAAAGCTGAGCCAAATTCTGGTGTCTCTCTCAGAACACCAGCAGCTAAAAGAAATCAGCAGCCAGTAGTCACAGACCAGGCAACTGCTCGAGAAAATGCCTCCAGAGCTACTTTGGAAAGCTCTGAAGCTGTCAGCCAGCTCCTGAATGCTGTGCCTATTGGGGAACAGATGCAGGAGACTGAGTGGGAGGAAGTGATCATCTCTGAGGCTCACATCCTTGCAAACAATGTGCAAGCTGAAGACAGAGGGAATGCTGCTGCAGTGTCGCTGGCTCAGGAGAGCCATGTGCAGGGGGACACTTCCTTAGAACAGGTGGAAAAAGACAGTGCGGGGCTGGGGCTTCAACCATCCTCCGAGGTTACAAGTCCAGCTAACCCTGCAAAGAAGCCATTGGGGTGAGTCAGTTCCAGATAACTTTTATAGAGGTGTTGGTCTGTTACATGTGGCAGCGCTGGCAGTACTAATCCAGTGAAATATGTAAGCTTTTGCCAACGTCCTTGGTAAGACCTGCTCTATCCTGCCCTGTCCCCTGCCAGTATGGGGTTTCCCTTGGAGATGTTATTCTGTGAGTCAAAGCCAGCTTGCATGGTAAAGTGAATTACTGGGATAAATCTGAGGCCAGATTTGTTCTTTAATTCCCCACCCCTGCACAGTGTGGTGGGTACTGATTGTGCTTCCTTCTGGCCTGCTGTCTGCTTGCACTGCACTAATGTGCATACACTGTGTAACATTCATTGCAGCTGCTGCTCTTGTCTTTTAGAGTTGATGCTCCTGCTACTGTACACAAAGGACAAGAACTAAAGATCAAGCCAAGACCCAAACCCTCCTTGCTTGCAGCAGCAAGACCCATGAGAGCAATCCTACCTGCCCCTGCCAGCCTGGGGAGGGAAGCCAGCACAGAGCCTCCCAGCACCAGACAGGCCTTTCCAAATAATGGTAAGAGCAAGAAACAATTCATAATGTTCTTTGAAAGAAGTAGAGGCTTCTGAAATGTGGGCATAAGGAAGCAAATGATGCATAGTACGTGTCTTGATGTTGCAGTGTCTTCTGAGGAAACTTGATTTCCAGTACTTGTCTGAATCACCAATTATATATTGCTCACTGGTTTGTATTGTAGTGTCTAGCAGAAACTTTACACAATCAACCTTCAATGACAGAGCAGCTTCCCACCATTTGAGGTTGTAAGCTGCAAATTTCCAAAAGCTGCTTTGGTCACTTTTTGGGTTCAAAAAACAGCAGGTCCCATATGTGTCATTCCTACATTTGCACAAGCTCCTAGGATAGAACTAAAATCCTGGTAAAGATGCATCTTGCAATCTAACCTACAGTGTTCATCTCTTTTTCAAGATAAGCTTTCCCCTGTGAGAACCTCAGGCCTGAAGCCCAATACACTGAAGCAGCTGGGTCAGCCTGTCCTCCAGGCAACTAGTGCTGAGGAGCGAAAGGTAAGTGTGTTGCTTGCTTTTTGTAATGTGTATGCTCTCTGCATTGGATTGAATTGGCTGGGTACAAGGTAGGATTTCCAAAAGGACCTGAGTGTTGAGGAAATCTAGTAACGTCTTGGAGCTAGGATTTGTGACTAGTGCCACTTAGCTTTTGGTCTCTCTGAGGCAGAATAGGCTAGTGGCCTGAACACAAGACTTCTAAGCTAGGAAGTGCTGAATTCTGTTCGTGGTTATGACTGTTCCTCTGTCTTGGACTTTTTCTTCATATTACTGTTTTAACACTTCACTAGTTATCTCATAGGAGCATTTTGAGGGTCTCTTAGTGCTTGAGGGTGATGTGTGATAAGTACCGAGTGGTGTTCTTGCATTTGTTCTGTGAAAGAGTGCTGCATGGCTAGTGATATATGTAAAGATGTTGGAGTAATTCTAGTTTAAATTTACACTGTATACAAGCAGCATGCTAAAATATAGCCTGGCTTCATTTTAATGTCTTAATAGTTCTTGTTTGTGAGTGATGACTTGTGCATCCAGTACCAGATTTCTCAAATGTGTTTTCCTCTTTTATTTTCAATCTTACAGCTCCACAGTAGCTCAATCAGCGGGTCATCTCAGGTGAAAGTAGTGGAGGTTAAACCAGACGTATTCCCTTCCTACAAGTATAGCTGCACTGTGACTTTGGTAAGTGTCTTTGACAGTCTGTGGGAACACCAGCGAGCCTCTTGAGAAGTCGCAAGAGTCTTCAAAGGCAGTTGCTTTCATCTTCATCATTAGCTCTTTGGCTCTGATAATTACAGGTTTGAAAAGCAGTTGTAGGTGTTCAAGAAACCATTTCTGTATGTGGTCTCCTTTGAAGGTACAGCTTGGAATTTGGTGTGCTTTCATTTTGAAGCAAGTACTGTGTTGATGAAATAAGCTGCCCTAACAGCGTTGAAGTTTCCTATCTACAGCTTAGGGAATGATAGGGCAGACTCCTTGTATTATGTATAGCCTGTGCCTTGAAGGCTACCATTAGCAGGGATCAGGTAGGTCAGTCTCAATATTGGAATAATAGTGTCCTTGAGATTGCTTGTTACAGCAGTAGGTTTTGCGAAGCGGACATGCATCAAGTAGGAATTGGAATGAGAGGTCAGATCCAGCTCATAGTCAGGAGTTACATTGGCTTCCAAGAAAAATGATTCTGATGGTCTGGTAAAGTGAATTACTGGGATAAATCTGAGGCTAGATTTGTGCTTTAATTTCCCACCCCCACACAGTACAGTGAACTAGTGCCAAAAAAACAAAGGACTTGTCATATTATAAGTGCTCTGGGTTACACAGTCCTTTATGATTTGATTTCTCAGTTGGGTAGCTCCTCTGTTTTTTTTTTCTATAGGATAGCTCTAATTTGGGGTCTTTAACACTTTCTGGCTTGTATCTCCACTTGTCTGAGTGAGTCACCTCATGCATTGTATGTCTTCCATTGCTACCTACGCACTGAACCAGAACATTTTAGTGTTTTGATGAAATCCTGTTAGATACTTTATATCTTAACATAACCTTAATCCCTTTCTGGCATTAGTATGAGAGGGTTAAATAGGACTATTTCTGAATTTCTTTCCCCTGCCAAGTGACCATCAAATGAAGCCTAAGGTCTATAGATTAATTGAACTGTTCTAAAGTAAGTAGCCAAGCCTGCTTGAACCTTATAAACTATTTGAGATTTGGGGGGCACATCTTGAGAAAAGATGACAGTTTACTCTCAGGGGTCACATTCCTTCTGTGTCCTTCCAGGATTTGGGACTAGCAACCTCACGTGGCAGAGGGAAGTGCAAGAACCCATCCTGTAGTTATGTATACACGAACAGGCACAAGCCACGTATCTGTCCCAGCTGCGGCTACAACCTTGCCAAGGACAGAGCTGAGAAAACAGTGAAATCCCTGGTGAGTTGTCATCTTTCATGCTGAATTGAATAGATTGCCCTGGGGTTTGCTGCAGTCTCTTGAGTCTCTCTGTGTGTAGAGAACTGATTGCTACTGCAATATCTTGGTGTCTTCTAGTGCAGCGTTTTTCAACCTGTGGGTCGCAACCCAAAAGTGGGTCCCAAAAATATATAAAAGGGTTGCAAACAAACTTTAAAAATGGATTCTCCTTTAAAGGAGAAAAATGTGGGATACTGTGGCTTTTCCCTTGCAGGGTGTCAGAGTTCCAGGCTGCTTGGTGCCCCCCATGCCCTACACACTGCGGGGCTGGGGCATGGGGGCGGGGGACAGCAGGTTGGGAGTGAGGGAACTGGGTCAGGACTGGCCATCGATGTTTACAAATGAGTCCTGGTACAAAAAAGGCTGAAGAGCACTATTCTAGTGAACTAAATCATCAAAAAAATTGGGGAGGGTGATTGGAACACACTTAATTTTGACTGTAGTGAATATTTTTGAACTGGGGGAATTGGTGTTTATTTTGTTGGGGTCCCCCCCAAGGTTAAGGAAGAAACATCTTGATGATTACAGCATTTTAGTGTTTTCAGGCAGCTTATTGATCTTCACAATTTTCACAGGAGTGTTTTTTCACTTTGAATGAAACCGCAATCTCCAGTATTTTTCCTGAGGAAATGCTGAAGTTAATTTTGCTGACTCCTGTTAGAGGCTATTTTACCATCCTAGTGACTGTACTCTATTTTGAAAAGATATATTCAGATTGATAGTGATCACTTTTACCACTGGGTGCCTCCACATTTTTAACTCCCCCACCCCTTTTTCAGGGAAAGGACACATAAGAGAAACCCCTCTACATCTCACCTTGATGCTGCCTCTCTGAATTTGAGGTGAAAATTCCCAGCGAGTCTTATCTCTAAGTCATAGCAAATGTCAATTCACTTTGTCTGTTGTGAACAGCATCATTCTGTTTTCAGTGGCTTTTGATTCATACTCTCACTTTGACGTGTTGGTAGACGGAGCCTCGGCCTGGTTTTATTTCATCCTGTGAACGTTTTCACAACTGTCTTAGCTGCTTTTCATCTAATTTGCAATAGATTGCATAGAATGAAAATAACAAAACCTGTTACTTTATGACACTTGCTATTTGCCTCTGAGCCAAAATCTGCATTTTACAAAAGAAGTTTTGAAGTTCATCTCTGTGGGTTGTTGCTTGTGCAGAATTGGTTTGGACTTTCAAGAGGTTTTCCCCATTCCTGATTAGCATGCTCACTCAGCATGTAAGCTGGCTACATTCTAATTTGTGCATTTGATTTGAATCTTCCAGCTGCAATTTATTTTGAAGAACAAAATTATTTTGCTTGCTGTATAAAACAAACAAAAACCCCCTGCACTCGAATAATACCATGTGAAACCCACACATACACAGATGCCTAAGGAACCTTTCTTTCCTTTTATCTGCTTCCTTAATACAATATGCTGGTCTTGCATTTTGAGAGAGCATCTGTGTCCTGTTTCTTTGGGTTTTTTCTGGACTTTTTTTTTTTCCAGCCTTAGTATTCCTATCACAGACTTTGTTGTGCAGGAATCAATGCTATTTACAGTGCCCTTGGACAGGCCATTTATCTCATCACTGGACTAGACAGAAAACAAGCTGAAACGCTGGCCAGGGTGGTTTGTTTTACTGATTAAGTGGATTAGTCTGTTACTGTCTCTGCTTTGTTGAGCCCCATAGTGCTGAATTCCTGCATGATTCAGTTTGGATCTTGTGGGAGACTGGCCACTAGTGCTCAGATGAACCAGACTCCTGTATTTTATATTTATTTCTGTGTATTTGGTACTATGCTGTATACCTGTAGCTTTCTCTTACTTGGTTGCTTATTGCCTCCCTGGTTTTTTATCTTTTATAGACTATCTAGGATGGTTGAACATGTTGGAAAATTTGCACCATAGCCTACAGCTTAAGGAAATTGTGTTTAGCAGGAATGTTAAGTGTGTGTGTACTTTTGCAGCCATTGCTTATACTTGTTAAGCTATGGTAGCTTGTACAGTTGTCGTGCTGTACCTATGTATAGCAGTTGTAGTGAAGTGCTAAGTGGGCCAGCCACAAGATTCAGAGAGAGAATGGTGCCTGGGTACAAGATTGACATAGATTCTGTTCCAGTCTAACCTAAATTGATGCCTGTGCTTGGGTAGTATATTTACATGCGTGTCAGATCTACTGTTAGGTTCCAGGAAACAATGCTGTATTCCTTTGAATAGGAAGCCTGAGTATTTTGGCTTTTTGTAGGAGGTGAACTCTGGTCCCCCTGATGTGCTGAACACTAGTGAGCCTTTAACTCAGGCCCAGAAAGAGATCCAGCGCCAGTCCACGCTGCAGCTGCTGCGCAAGGTAATGCAGATCCCAGAGAACGAGTCAGAACTGGCTGAAGTCTTCGCACTCATCCATGAACTCAACAGCTCGCGGCTCATCCTGTCCAACGTGAGTGAGGAGACGGTCACCATAGAGCAGACCTCCTGGTCAAACTACTATGAGTCTCCATCTACGCAGTGCCTCCTCTGTAACAGTCCATTATTCAAAGGGGGACAGAAGTAAGATCCTGTTTTAGATTTGACTTTCATCATCAAACTGATGTTCTGTGTTTATAAATGTGTCTGAAGTAATGCTGCTTTATCCCCTTGATATCAAAGCCAGGGTAAACATTTTCATTTAACTTGCATCTCTGATGGAGCTTAGGGTTTTGTGTGAGCTGTTCTTTAGTATGTCCAGGTGGCGATTACAATCTCTCACATCTAGGGTTTGCTTTTGTATAGCAGAAACTCTTCATTGAGTGTTCAACAGGATTCAGCTCTGGATTTGACACTGACTGTTCCTCATTTCCTCTTCCTGATGATTTGCAGTGCATAATGAGTCTGAAAGATGCAATAATTTAAAATGGCAGGATTTTAGATGTGCTGTGGTAACTTGATGCTTTTCCCAGCCTCACTTCTTTGCCAGAGTGCTTGCTGTATGTGACCTGTTTATTTTTAATGGCTTGCGCACTGATTGTCAGTGTGCATATGATTCCAACCCTCTTCAGAACCTGGGCTGAGAATCTTGGAGTTTCTTCTCTCTGAGCATTGAATCACTTGCTTTCCCATTTCCTAAGCTAGTACCAGGCAGGTTTGTATACCTGGTGGATAAGTTTGTTCCTGCTTGTTCATTACAGTTCCCTCGCTGGCCCTCAGGAGTGCTGGTTGCTGACTGTTAACCGGTTACAGGTGGTTACTGCTCAGGTCAAGGTGTGTTTGAATCTGCAGTGCCTGGCCTTGCATAGCTTCACTGATATCTACACAGGTAGGAAAAATGATCAGTAGGTTACTCTATAGAGACACCAACCCGCAGAAGCTAGGGACTGAGGCAAAGTCCTTTTTTGAACCAAAAAGTGTTCTTCTCCCTACCTTGTCAGACTCTGTTTCTTTGACCGAGACTTGTACTGCTTATCCTCCTAGTTGACAGATGTCTGTGAATCACTAAAGTGGTGAATGCCCCACCTAACTGGAGCAGTCCTGTCTGGAAAAGAGTGACCGACTGTTCTGTGTTGTATACAAAATCACTGAAATATGTGGGATATGGAGCTGTAGGCTGTGGGCTGAGGAGATGGACAGTTAGTGTTCATTGCAGGTTTTCTATACAGGGTGCAGAGCTGGATTGACTTTTGTGCTGCATCGTTTCCAGCCATGTCTTTAAATTTAAGAAAACTCTCCAGAAGCTCTTTAGCCATGCTCTGTCTGACCCTCCAATCAAGCTTGGGTGGTTTGTTTGCTTAGCAGTAAATGAGAAGTGCTGCATTTTACACTGTGTTTGTGGGTTTCCAAATTTCGTTGTGGTGTTTAATTGCAGGCCTCTTCAATGTGGGCAACAAGCTGTTAGTGAGCCTGGACCTTCTGTTCACAATCCGCAACCACATTAAACTTGGAGAGGATCCCAAAGTGGCAGTTAGCAGTATCCTGGAGTCTGTGCAGGAGCAGACTGGTAGGGTTTTTCTCCTTCAGTTATTCTGAACTGGCTGCTTTCGCTGGGAACTTGCGGGGGTTGGAATCTTAATGTAATAATAATATTAGATGGGAAAAGTTGGTGAACTCTAGATTGGAAGGAGAGAGCTCAGCCCTCCTTGGGTTAGGTTTCTCTTGGGCTTTGGTTTTGGTAAAAGCTCCGCTCTGCATTTATAAAGGCAGAGTTCTCTTTGTCTATATACAAACCAATAGATTTCTCTGTAACTGTAGTTTCTTCACAGTTAGAGTGGCCAAAGTCTGGAATGGGCTCCCAAGGGTGGTGGTGGTGCTCTCCCCTACCCTGGGGGTCTTCAAGAGGAGGTTAGATAGGCATCTAGCTGGGGTCATCTAAACCCAGCCCTCTTTCCTGCCTATGCAGGGGGTCGGACTCGATCTATTGAGGTCCCTTCCGACCCTAACATCTATGAATCTTAACATAAGAAACATTAATGCTTCTGTATCAGAGAGAACTGTTTCTTTTTGGGAACTTCATCCCAGCGTTCTAGGGAATTCCTTCTCCTTTCAGTGACCATTGGTAGGTCAGCAGCAGAATGTAGTTATTTTGTGAATTGGCCTCACTTGACCAAGAGCAGCAAGAATAATGAGCAGGGGAGCTCATACAGGAGGTCTGGATTCCTTCTGCAAGCAGAAGACCCAGGCATCCAATGTAGAGACTTAGTAGTATGGTGGAGCTGGGCTGACAAGGGAGCTGGGTTCCAGCCAGGCTGTAAAGATAATCCCCACTGCCTGTGGGGATACAGCACAAAGAACAGCTATTGAACTTTATATGCTGGGAAAATGTAGGTGATGAGGCACCAGGGAACAGCCTGAGAACCAGGGGTGACGTGGGTATTTAAATATTAATAGTGTATTCTTTCTGAATATCCACCTGCTCAATCTTTGGTAGAAAATGAGCATATTCCATTAATTTCTTCCCCTCCAGGCAATGGAGCTGGTACCTCGTGGCTTCATAAAGAAGTGTGTTTAGCTAGGAGTTTCTTCTGATTAGTGCCAACAGTTTTCATTTAAAAATTATTCCTGGGGGTTTTGAGTGATTTTAAAATGATTGAGGAGCAGTAGGTCTAGTTGCAACATGTCCTTGTTGGTTAGGTTGAGTGTTTGAAGCTTAATTTTTATAGCTCTTCTGCTTTCAGAGGAGCCCTGTCCAACTTTTTCTTGAGAGGCTTTTTCCTTACTGGGGACTTCAGCATTAGACAGTCCAAAGGGGGGAAAAGAGATTTTAAGTTATTTTGGTGTCTCCAACTATTTCAAGGCTTCTCCTTGAAAATTTCTCCATTAGATCATGACTGGTCTATTTTATAGAAACCTCTTCATCTTTGGGGCTTTGAAATAGCTTTGTCTTTTTTTATTGAAGCAGCAAGCACTTCACTGAACAATTTTGTACAAATTTCAGCAAGAAATCATGGAGGATGGTGCTTGTTCTGAGCAGTAGCTCTGATGGTGGCTAGCTTTGCTACTTTTCCCTTTCCTTTTGGAAGTGAAGCCTCTGTGAATGCAGTTTGACTCAACAGTGCAAGTGGCTTTAAATAAAGCATTCTTTTCTTTCCAGAAAAAACTCTGAGCCCTGATGAACTGAGTCAACTCCAGGAGCTGCTGTGCAATGGCTATTGGGCATTTGAATGCCTCACCGTCCGGGACTACAACGATATGATCTGTGGAATATGTGGCATTGCACCCAAGGTGGAGATAGCCCAGAGAAATGAGGAAAATGTCCTGGCGCTGAGAAATGTTGAGGTATGTTGAGATGGTCTTCTTTTCTGCTAGCACTTCAGACTGCATTTGAGGGTTTTTTCCACTAATCCTGATTTTTAGTAACTTGTGAGGGTTACGTGTGCTTTTCTTCTGCTGATATCTTACAACAGGGTGTGACGTGGCTCACTGACATCCATTCCCCCTCTGAGTGGAACCCCCAGATCATAATCCTCTTGCTCTTGACTTGAAAGCATCCTCCCTTAATAGCAATTTCTCTGAGGTGTCACAGTATTTTTTCCCTAATCCAGAAGGAGGTGGTATGCAGCATTCCCTGTTCTCTAGCTGATTTAATCTACAATCTGTCATCTCCCATTTCTAAGAGAAGCAAGCCTGGGTGTTTTGATTAGCCCAGGGCAGGAAAAAGGAGCACGGTGTCTGCTTGGTTTGTTGGGCTGAGCAGTGTCCATGTTGGCCTTCCATCTCTTTTTCAAATCAAAGTGGATTCAGAGCCGTCAAAGCCAAGCAGCTTTTGACCTATACGTTTTCTTCCCCGGTAGTTTACCTGGCCAGAATTCTTGTCGTCTAGCGAGGTGAATGTGGAAGACTTCTGGTCCACAATGGAGACGGAAGTGATAGAGCAGGTGGCGTTTCCTTCTAGCATCCCGATCACCAAGTTTGATGCCTCTATTGTTGCTCCTTTCTTCCCACCGCTGATGAGAGGGGCGGTGGTTGTCAATACTGAGAAGGACAAGAACCTTGATGCCCAGCCAGTGCCAGGTAACTTACTCAATGAGCTGGAGGCCCCTGGGTACCTTCAGCAGTGGTGGTGCACTTCTTTTTCTGTAGATGTCTTTTGGAGAGAATTGTGAAACAGCAGTTCTTAAAAAGAGATGCTTTAGATCCTCCAGTCCTCAGTGGGGCCTTAGGTTAGCTTCTGGTATTTTTGATTATGAATGCCATGTTTGGACTTGGGTCTGCCTGGGATCTGATGGACTCGGGATGCCATTAAAGCCGAGGAAATGCTCTGTATCCCAAGTACAGTTCAGTGCTGAGGATTTCATGTGGGCATTAATCACCTGGGGCTTATGGACTTAAGTGTTCTGTGTTCTCTATCTTGAAAACTGGTATTTTACAGCTGCAGATGGTTCTTGTGGCTGTGCCATTTTTGAGATGCTAACAGAGGTGTAAGAGGTCTGTAACGGACTTGGAGAGGAAAAGGTCTAGCAATTGATATCATTGCTATAGTACACTCATCTAAAATTTATTGTGGGTTAATACTGTTAATATGTTGGCTCAGAACATCCTGTATGTTGGAGTCAGATATCAGAATCATTCACTCATGGCTCCTTGTTAAGAGCTGGGTTCACTCTGAGTAGCTCTTTGCTTAGTAGATGGACACACATGCAGATGCACCGAAGCTTGCACCTCTGCCTCCCTGGGCTTAGTCCCTTGTATGGAGCAGCGCTGTTTAGCAGAAAATGAACCGTTGACTTCTTCATTCCTGAGTTGCTTTCGGAAGGGAAGCTCAGCATGTGGCACGTCTGAAGGAGAGAGACGCCGGCAACCAGTTTTCAGAGGGAACCAAAACAACAGTATAATTGTGGACCCGAAGAAGTTCAGGCTGCCCAGCATCCCGCCAACAGCTGTAGCTGTACCAGCTGGCCCAGGAGAGGGCCTCTGCAGTTGCATGGCGGAGAAGCAGCAGGCAGGCCACTGCAGACAGGGGCCTTGTGGGCTCCTGAAGTGTTAGGCTGAGAGCTGCAGAGCCAGCTCCAGGGTGTAAGTGGGGGTTGTATAGCAGTGCTGATGCTGCAGATGTGGGTCTTGGACTAAGGGGTTTCAGAATATTGAAGGGGACTGAGCGCGCTCATTGGGACAATCTGGCCCTGCCAGTTTCTTGAACTGGTCCCTGTTAAATATTTTGATTTTAATTATAAAACTCCCAGAACCTCCCCAGAAAAGCACCCAGCTGCTGGCTTGGTTTGGGGTGAGGCTGGCCATCAGCTTCTTAGAGGCTGGGATGGTTCATGTGATCCACTGCAACCGCCCACTTCTGAAGAACTGACTGAACGACCTCTTCCCTTCTGAGGGTATGTGCTGAGTGCTTTTTCCTTTGGCAGGTAATGCCAGTGCCTTGGTGAGGCTGCTTCAGGATGAGACCTGCAAGCTGGAGCAAATTGGCTCCTACGATGAGGAGCAGCTGCGGGACTTTCTGACACAATGTGGAGTGCCCTGGGAAGCAGCAGATACAAAGGTAATAGGATTGTTCCCCACGCACCAGGTCATGCCCCCCTGTCATCTTCTCTTCGATTGGTAATGTGTAGAGTACTTTTTGCTCCACTGTACTAAGGAGATGGGTGGATCAGAGATCATAAGTCCCTGCTGTTTGCAGGTTGACTGACACACAGTTAAACAGTCAACCCTTGTGGGTTAGAGGAAGAGAAGCTTGTAATTACCTTGTCATGGGCTCCTCCTCTTGGAGACGTGCATCTTCCCTGTTGTACTCAGCATGAAATTAAAAGCTTGTTAGCATATGTTCAAGCAGGACTTGTGTGAGATGGCACTTAGCCAGGCCCTTTTTTTTTTAGGAGACTCCTGGGCCTTCATTCTTTATTTAAATGCAGGCCTTTCTCTCTGTGTTTTGCCTAGGACCAGCTCTGTTACTCTCTCCTGGCCCTCTATGACTTTGTGCTAAATGGGACAAGTGCCAAACAAGTCTCAGCCCAGCACACGGGAGGCAAAATCTACAAAGTGTGTCCACACCAGGTAAGGCAGGTTGGAAGCTGCCATCTGTTTGCTTGGCAGGTGTGAGTGACAGGTGCTTTAATCAGTGGTTTACACATCATTTGCACAGGGAAAGATATTTGTCCCCCCTCTCCTGGAAGTATAAACAGGAGACTGATAGTGAGTGGAGGGGAATATGGGATTCTTGTTCTCCAGCTCTTTTCAGGGGATATCAAGGTGACTTGGTCTTAATAGTCCCAGAAAGCAACATTTTTTTTTTTTTATTTTATTTTTTTTTATTTTTTGAAGAAAAGAATGCAAGGTTGGGGTGAGTGAGAAGGTTCCTGACTATGCCACAGAGGTGGGATTAAAAATTATCCATCTCTGCATGAGTCACTGTTGACTTGTGTGGGGAGGAGACAAAACTGAGGGGGCACTGAGTTGACCAGCTAGTTAAGAGAAGTTGTGACCATTACACTTGAAAGTGGGAGTTTTTAAACAAATATTTTGTTCTCTTTAGGAATTTTTGTTTTGGGTTTAGTGCAGTGCAATGCCCCAAAATTGCCAGTTTGTTTTTCTCTCTCCTTCCTAGGTGGTGTGTGGCTCGAAGTACATCGTGAGAGGGGAAAGTGCCCGGGACCACGTGGACCTGCTAGTCTCCTCACGCCATTGGCCTCCTGTCTACGTGGTCGATATGGCCTCTGCAGTGTCATTGTGTGCAGACATCTGCTGCCCTGACCTGACTTCCCAGATGTGGGGAAAGAACCAGGGATGCTTCTCTGACCCCCTGGAGCTGCCAGCGGTTAGTTATATTGCAGTCCATGCCATCTGCCAGGCTGAAAGGAATTTTCAGCATTGGTACCGGTCTTGTGTCATCTGCAGCTATGACCCTGTGGGGTGACTTGGCATCCTTTTATTATTAGGCTAATTCTAGAGTGAGGCTGCAGCTCTCTGCCTTTTGGGAGGTCTCAGACTGATGACAGGCATGTGTCATGACCTGTCCAGTGTTGTTACTTTTACTGGTACATTCCTCCTGGGAACAGTTACAGGCAATACTTGCTGCTATTGCAATTCACACGTGTTCTCTTACACATGCAGTATGCACTGGTGATATGTCTTAGTTGCACAGCTTGTGGATGTTGGAGCATGTGGCCTGTTCTTAAGACAGTGCCTTGAGTCATTCAACAGACATTTTACTATTAGAAAAGCAAGGAAGCTGGAGAGCAACAGGGATGTAGTGATGATGTTTTCCTGCCTATCTGATGGCTCAGCATGGGGTTTGGGATGTATGAGGCTGCCCTCTTGGGGTCTGTGGAGAATACTGACTGTCTGCTTACCCCCTCTGCCCCAGGTCATAATTCTCATCTTTGATTCAAGAAAGAGTTAGGATTTTCCTAGTCTCTTAACAGGTGCGCACTCAGCTGGGTGCATGGGTGTGTGTGTAATATAAAAGAACTCTTTTCCCCTCTTCCAGTATGTGTCCTGCCCAGAGCTGCTAGACAGGCACTACAGTGTGGATATGAACATAACTGAGCACTCTGTCCAGCACCCAGTCACCAAGTCCACAGCCCGCCGAGTTGTTCACGCTGAGGCAGAGGCGAATGCCCAGAGCGACCCAGTGGCCCGGCACCATTCTATCTCCTTGTGTCAGGAGCTGGAGCCTTACAGTGCCATCATCGCCACCCTCAACGACAGCAAAACTAGCAACATTCGCCAAAGGCCGATCACCTTTGACAATGCCACCCACTATTACCTCTACAACCGCCTGATGGACTTCCTCACCAGCAAGGAGATTGTGAACCAGCAGATCCATGAGGTGGTGCAGAGCTGTCAGCCTGGCGAGGTGGTGATCCGGGATGCCCTGTACCGGCTGGGGGTAGCCCAGATAAAAACAGAAATGGAGGAGGAGGAAGAGGAACTCCAGGAGGATGATAAAGAGGCTGCTGAATAAGCTGTTTTGAGCTTAGTTGGTTTATCTCTTTCTGGCCGGGCAGGTAGGGGTGCTGGGGTGGCTTTGGCCAGCTCTTGGCAACTGTCAGGTTTATTTGGGGTAGCTAATTCTTTACACGGAGAAGCTGTGATTACAGAAGGCTTTGACTGCTTACACTGACCAAAGAGCTGTGTGCTTCCTGAGGGCTGTCACTGCTGCCGTGAGCACGAGTTTCCTTAACATCCTTGCAAAGAGGCTGGGATTCCCTGCCAAGGTGATTCTTGGCCCCATCTGTGTGTGGAGCAAAGTGCTGCTCTTGCAGCAGTTGGCTGAGGTGGAGGAAGGAGGCATTTCTAGTCCCTGGGGGTGTCTGAGATGGGAAAGCACGTGGATTTCTTTTCCATCTAGATCTTAGTTTACTGACCTTGTTCATCAATGCAGGGTTGGGTGTGGTGGGGCAAGACTGGAAGGAAAGCAGCAGAAAACAGCACAGGGCTCCCCCCAGACTGTTTTGAATGAATTAGCAGAATACACGGACCTCCCTGCTGTGGGCCTCTGGCTGTGCTCTTAAATGACACATGCTGACTGGTCCTTTTAGCAGCTGAAAGCAGCCAGTAATGTCTAGGTGGCCACCCAGGAGACGCTGGTGCCCAAGGCAAGAACATGCAGTTGTAAGGAGGTGGATGGTGCCATATTGGTGTCCGGGGTCACTGGCAGTGCAGTGTAGCAGCTGTGTGGCTGTGGGAGTGAGTTTCTAAGACAGTGGATCCCTAAACCTTGAGTAATCAATTATTTAGAAGCTGCAGTGCCTAGTGAGCAGACTAGGTGGAAGAAAGAGTTGACAGAAAAGGGTTGTCATTGGTTTGACAAGCCAAGTGATAGCAGGTTTTTTGAAGCTTGAGGTGTGCTGTGTAAGGCAATGATTTTTGAAGCAGAAGAAGCACTTGAGTCCTGGGCACCTTACTGTTTGTTTGTGAGCTGTTGCATCCTGTTTGTAGACTTCGGACAGTGCTGATGATGGCACTGTAATTTGCATACTATCCCTATGACCAAGCTTGAATTGCAATGAACATCTGTGTCTCAGCAGCCAGAGGCCGTGACCATAATGTAAACTCTTCACGGGCCTCTCTGGTTTTACTAATCATTTTGCTTAGGCAGAGTATGGTAGGGAGAGCTGCATCCGCTTATCTCTCTTGGCCCTGTGCAAAGTGTCATATCCCCATCCTGCTCCCCACAAACTTGAAAAACCCAAGTGGGTCTTGTATCCTCCACGCTGCTTTGACTGTTCCTTTTGAGGAGCTTGGCTGAGACCCTTTTCCTTCCAGCATAGTTAAGCAGCTACTTTAAAGCCCATTTGTAAGCTGCTTGCATTGTCCTCTGACTCCCTTTCCTTTGTGCTGGTCATCAGTCGATGTAGGCATCTGCTCCAGACAGGGAGCTGGGATGTCAGGGCATTGGGAAACCAGGACAGAGTTTCCATGAGAGGGCACGGGAGGTTCAGAGATGCATAGTATGAAAAGTCCCTTCTGTGAAGGGGAACCTACTGAGTACCGTACTGTAAAAGTAAATGTATTAAGTCTGAGCAAATTCGGTAATTATGCTTTGGGGTTTTTCTGTTAAGAATGTTAATTTATTAAAGACATTAGTGACTTTTTCAGTCTGTGATAAAGTTTAATAAATTATCTCCAATTTTTTTGAGTGAAACAGCTTGGCTACTTGAGTTTTCGTTGAGATTTAGACATCAGGAAAAGGTTTTGTGCAGTTTGACAGAGATATGTTGTTTGCAGTTGACAGGTGAAAAGCCTGCCAACATTTCACATCCACATGGACTTCAGGCCAAGGTGAGTTAGAGAAGTAAAACTTGGTTGTCTCAGTCCTGTGTTTTGAAAGGAGTACATATAAAGTCCCTGGGCTCCACACCGTAGCAATGAATCTGAGTCTTTCAGAATAAAGCTGGTCTGTAAATACAACTCCTTGTATCACCTTTTAAATAAAAATTCATCACCTTGCGTAGGGGGGAGCAAAAAGCAAAGAGTTTGGGTCAAATATCTTCTTTTCCGCTGGACTTCAGAATCTTTCTTCCTCCCCCAAAATGGTGTTCTTTATTACTGGACTAGAAAATTAAGCAGAAAGTGATGGTTGACTTCATTGTGTGAGTGGTTTAGAATGATTTTTAGGAGCTAGAGTTTGGTTTGCTCCAAGTGAACCCCAGATTCTGATTCATTCCTTTCAGCAGAGGTAGACAAGGGCAAAAGCAACAAGAGTGATGTCATGTGAGAAGAAAGTGCTTGACGGCTGTGTAGCCAAGACATGGCGTGGGCTGAGGAACTGATCTCATGCCTGCAACTGAGCTGTTAATGAGCAGACTTTGGAGGGAGGGGATAGAAATGGTGGCAGAGGCCATGTTTCACCCCACTAAGGGAGTCCCTAATCGTGCTTTTATTTCTAGCTGTGTAGCTTGTATGCTGCAGAAGAGATCCTGAAGAAGAGGGAGGTAATAACATTGCGTTTCATAAACTGAATTTATGGCCACCAGAGTGGTGGTAGCCTGCTCCTTCCAATAGTGTACTGCTGTTGTGATGCAGCCATTCTACACAACATGATGCACGGGCACATACCGGTCTCCTGTCTTCCCAAATGTCTTAACCCTTTAGTCAAAATATACTGTGGTGGTTTTCCCTCCTCCTTTTGCCATTGCTTCACCTCCCCTGCTTAGGCTGCTTGAATCAGTTTGCCACTGTTCAACTGCTTAAGGAATAGCAGCGAAAGGTTGAGTTACCCAGATAATTCTGAGAGCACCTGGTAACGCCTTGTATGACTGCCTTGGTTTCACCCTTTTCCTGAAGTGAGCACTGGAGAAGGAAAACCTTTTATGAAAAAAATAGAAATGGAGCATTGCTTTGTTCATCACATTAGTTTATTATAAGGCTGACAAATGGAAAAGCGTTAGATTTTATTGAACTAGAAGGAAATCATTCCATATTAACAGCATGTGTACAGTTTAATTGGAAATTGCCCTGAAATTATTGGCAGTAGTTCAGCAAAGGCTGAGTTAGTTCATGGATTAGTTCCTAGTAGCTATCATTTAAGCCTATCTCAGTGCATCTATAACTAGTACTAATACTCTGCTATACAGTTGATTAAGGCTAATGTTCCTAATAGCCTCTTTCCATTACTGTTTGTAAAGACTACAGACCTGGCTGCTGTGTATCGTTAGCAGGGATCTTGGTTTTCCGTGATTAAAAAAAATCACAAATTCTCTGATAAAACCCTCAAAATCCGTGATTAAAATTAAATGCCCCCCCACAGCCCCTGCCCCCAGCCCTGCCAGAGGGGACCCCAGCGCGGCAGCGCACAGGGGGACATGCACGAAAGCTGCTTGCTGCTGCGAGCTCCGTGCTGCCCTGGCCACGTTTCCCCTGCAGGTGGGGACTAGGAACGGAACCCTATGCTGCCCCCGTGCACACAGTGGAAGTGTGGCCAGGGCAGCTTTCCTGCACGGCCTCACTGTGCCCTGCTGTGCCAGTCGTGCACACTGTAATTTGGAGGGCAGCAGGGCGGGGAGTGCAGCGTTTGCAGCTGACCGGGCACTCTAGAGGGGGGAGGACTGCCCAGCCAGCTGCAAACCCACCCCCCGCCCCTGGCCAGAGAGCGCCCAAGCTGGGAGTGGGGAGGCTGCAAACCCCTCCTGGCTGGAGTGCCCGGCCGGCTGCAAACCTCCTTGCTCCCTCAGCCCCCAGCCAGCTTCCCCCAAGCCCCACTTACCTCCAAGAAGAATAAGCCTGAAGCAGCCTCTAGTAAGTGTGAGCGTTGGGCTCCACCCTTCCCCCTCTGCCTTCCACTCAGGGCAGGGTTGCGGGGTTTCCTTGCCCCTTTTGCAAGCAGCTCTTGCAGGCTGGAACTCAGCCAGCCTGCAGAACTCTTTGCAAAAGGGAGAAATCCATGGGTTTCTCTGCTAAAAGAGAAAATCCGCGTTTTCTCCGATTAAAAATGGGAAATCCATGGTTTTCTCTGTTTTTTCCATGGGGAAACGGAAAACCCGGATCCCTGATCATTAGTAACCCTGAGTAAAAAGAATGGAAGATCAAAAATATATTCTGAGGGCATTAGGCCCTAGCTTATGAAATCTTAACTACCTTACCAAAAATGTCAATACCTACATTTAAAAAAAAAAAACCCTATGGTTCTGCTATAGGCAGTGAGTTGCTGCATTTCTTGTTCAGCGGTTCAAATGCAGTGCAAACTGCAGAATGCTGATCAGTTCCAGGTCAAAATAAAGCTGTTGTTCCTTCCTGGGTTGGGATTTGTATTCCACGCCCACTTTTAAAGAGTTAATGATTCAAGGAGGCTCTTAGCTCAAGAAAGTGCTCTGTTCCTTGTCTTCTCACCCTGCTTTAGCCTAACAATGGCTGAAGAATGCCTCTCTGCTCTCAACTGGGTTTGAGGGGAGAGGGGCGTCTTCCAGTTAGCCAGTTAATGCTGAAAAAGCTTCTCTCTCACGGTTACTGTAATACCTGTGTAGGAGAAGGGCAGGTCTAGTGAAGAAAAAAGGTAGGCTGTTTCCATCTCTAAAAGTTAGGGCTGTCCCAGAAAGCAGGTTGTGTTGAGACGGGCATGAAATTAAACTGCAATCCTCAAACCACTTGCATACAAAAATGCACAGAATTCTTTGTACACGCACAGCCGTACAGAGCATACACATCCCCACGTGCCAGCTTACAGATCTGACTCTGGAGAGACTGCTTGCTTTGTTTTTTGGCTTGTAGGAACTGGATAGCATGGATTTGCAGTGGCTGGTCAGGAAGACTTAACCAGTGTGCCCATATGTTACCGGCATTGGTCAGTCAGTGAGGATGACAAACATGATCCCTATATGGATCACGGCTGAGTCTCAGCTTTTTGCTCCTACCGTGATGGCTCTTCAAGGGGGGAATGCTGTAAATCTCTCATATTTCAGAAAGCACCGCAATAAGAAGACTTGGCACGAGGAGCCTGCCTTCCAAGCAAAGTCCTCTGCAAAGGTGAGTGGAGAATAGGGACATATCCCTGGTGACCATACAGCCTTAACAGAACTGGTAATTGTTGCTGTTCAGAAGGGGCTGACTGCTCTCTCCTTGATCGCAGGACTCCTCGCAGCAGCTGGAGGGTTCGCACCCACTGTCTTCCTCTGCGGGGAGGTTTATGTAGTCCTGAAAGCAAAGAGAGGCCAAGAGCTTTAGTGCACCCCTCCCTAGTTCTCCATCAGTTGTCATTGTGGAAATGTTACTGCTCATTTCATATTTGCTTAGATTAATTTTGGAATTTTCCAGCCTTGTCTTGACTGAAGAGGGGCAGAATACCTCCTTCAGCAGGAGTGGGGAGCATGGAGGAGCTGCCCTGAGGGTTGAGGCCTTAAAGGTCCAGTCCGCACGTAAGCCATTGAGACTGTATTTACCAGAGACGCTGCATCCTGCAGTCTGACTGGAAGTCCTGCTCTGCACAGGAGAGCAGGGCAGCCCTGGCACTGGGAAGCTCGTGTCTCCCCACCTATGCATGGGCTTAACTTGCTGTGCAAATCTTTAGCATTTGATTTGCAAGAAGCTCCTGACCAGGTAAAAGAAGGGAGCTGCTGCCAACTGGCAGTGGCTTGTAAATGCTGGGGTACATCTGAGCCTCTCTTCCTTCCTTTGTCCACACATCACTGTGTGAAGCTTCTCACCTGCTCCTTGTTGACTTCCAGTTGCTTCTGAATGAGATGGCAGATTTGGTCGAAGGTCGGCCGCTGCGTGGCTTGCAGGTTCCAGCACGCTTGCATGATGCTGTACCTGCAGGGTTGAGAAGCAGTGATGAGTCTGTTAATGCTCTGAGCGTTTCATAATCTGTTTGCTCTGGGCCCTTCCAAGATGCCAGGATGGGATTAGCCCACTTTGTCTTTCTGTAGGACCTGGAGGACTAGCAAACCTCTAATATTCCCATGCCTCTAGTAAGAGCAACGCTGATGTCTTTGCATGTGTTCGAAGAGGCTTTGTTAGTACTGGTATGAAAGCTCTTGTCTCTTGTCAGGTGGAAGATACTAAAGGAGAGCAAAAAGCTGCCTCTTTCTAACAGCCTGAAGACCTGACGTAAGGTGCACTTGGGCCATGCATACAGACTTTCCCATATAGCCAACAGGACAGGAGCAAGTTATAGGAATGTTTGTGGCTATCCATGGCTGTTACTATATTTAAAAAAAAGAAAAAATCTCCCTTTATGTATGCCAGAGGGGCAGTGGTGCCATGCCAGTGGCTTCTGAGAGGAAACTTAGTCCTGTTTTGGAAGGATCTTGTATCCAGCAGGAGTAATGGTCAGGGACAATATAGCCCTTACTGCCTGGAGCCTCATCTGCCCCCCCCACCTCTTTTTGCTCCCCATCGCATATACACACTTACATTTCCAAAGGAGCGAAATCTGGCCTGGCCATCTGGTATCCCAGCTTCACCATGTTGTAGAATTTGCTATTCACTGCCATGCCTGGGTACGGGCTTTTACCTGCCAACACAAGAACCAACATGTTGAGCAAAGGCAGTGGTGAGAGATCGAGGTCCCTTCCAGCCCTAAACTTCTGTGAATCCTCATCAGCCAGTCTTGCTGCCTGACTTAAGCAGTGCTGGAGGAGTTTGCCTTGCCCGTTTCTCTTGCTGAGGAAGTTTTGCGGCAACAAGAATTTGTCACGATCCAGTGATTTTTACAGCTAGGACTGATAGTGGGTTGTTTTATGTCCCTGATAAAGGCTGCTGGGCCTTTCCCCAGTCCTTGCATTTATGTAAGCTGCAAGCGATGGAAATGTATTATCAAGAACTTTTAAACAATCCTTTCTCACCCAGCGAGAAGATCTCCCAGAGGAGGATGCCATAAGACCACACGTCACTCTGCACTGTGTAAATGCAGTCAAAGATGCTCTCTGGGGCCATCCACTTCACGGGCAGACGAGCCTGGAGGGGCAAAAGTCTCCAGTCAGGGGGACAGACTGGCTGCAAACACCACTGGTTTTGTCTTGTTCTCTCAATGTCTTTCCCAGTGAACAGTCTGCTCCAGCCCTCCTCACTGCTGTCCCCGTGTCAGGTACTTACGTTGCCTTTCACGACGTAGTTTGAATCGTTCATGATGTCCCTGGCCAGCCCGAAGTCACAGATCTTGGCTACTCGTCCGTTGGACACCAGCACATTCCTTGCTGCCACGTCACGGTGAATGCACTAGAAAATGGATGGCAAGACAGTCTCCATGAGGTACCTTCCCATTACAGCCCTTCTCTAACAAGGGCACAATTTTCCTGTCTGAGAGGAGCACTGAGAAGATGAGCTCTTGTTCACTGAGACCCTTTGGTAGTACTAACTGTCTTGCACTACAAATGCTCTCTCTGTTTATACTTGCCACTTCCTTCCATTTTATTTTGAGTTTTAGGGAGCTACGCTTCTAAGGCACTGCCTACTCTAACCTGGAATCCCTTTTGCTGCTCTTGGGTTCCCTTTTTGAGGGCGTTTCAGGAGTCTGGGATGTTTAGAGACAGCCTCAGCATAGAGCAGTCCATCAGCTTGCTCGTTCTTAACCCACTTCTACAAGCAGATCCAGGCAGCAGTGTCAACTGTCACTTTCTGTTCCTTTTTCCCCAAAGAGAGCTGCGAGTGCAGGAAGGCACACAGCAAGAACTCACGCTCTAATGTAACAGCCGGAGAGAGAGATGTGATAACGGCACAACACGAACATGCAATTAGATACAGATGGCTGCACTATGGGTTGCTGCCACGGAGCAGGAGATGCATGCTCAGAGGAGACTGTGGGCACTGGGGTGGAATGAATCTGACCTGGCTACCGACTGGCACCACATCAGCACCAGAGTTTTATCCTGCTCCCAAAGCAGCAGCTTGCTATGATTGACCGAACTGTTAGGAACCTCACGCAGACTGACTCTCATCTGATGCTGTGTCACTGCAAGCTGGTGTCCCCCCGATGCTCTGTACTGTGAGTTAGATTGGTATTAACTAGTTCACTTGCTAGGAAGCCTCTGGGGTGGCCTCCCCTTGGCACTCACGTTCTTTGAGGCGAGGAAGGCCATGCCCTGGGCCACCTGATTGGAGAATTGCAGCAGATCGTGCAGGTCCAGGGGCCGCGCATCTTCCTTCTCCTCTTCCTGTGGGGTCTTGCCTGGAACAGACAGGAGTGCTTAGAGGCTGGCAGAGGATGGGTCCAGCGGGGTGAGTGAATGCAGAGCCTGCTGGATCCCAGCCTGTGATGCATCAAACAATGTGGACATCACACGGCTAAGGTCAGTGGAAAGCAGAGGCCAGGCTTTGCAACTTACCCCTCGTGGGTGTGGAGTTTGAGGAAGATGACGATGACGACGATGACACGGGTCTCATTTCCACATATGTCTCCAAACTCTGGCTTGCAAACCCGCTGTCACTAAATCAGAAAGAGCCAAGGGCGCAAGTCATTAGGACCGAACAGGGCCGTCTCCTGATGGACTTTTGCCATTCTCTAAGCCCAGGCTGCTGAGCAGAGAAGGCGCTTCCAAGTAGCTACCAGAGTTGGCTTGTATTAAAGGTGGGACTGCAGAGCTAGCGTGAGCAAGGTTAGACTGAGAACTGCACCCTAGCTACCCCTGGCTAATTGCACCCCATGTTGGGAGCATTCAGGAGGGAGATGCATTGTAACTACCCCTCTCAGAACTGTTTTTTCTCCCCTTCTGTCACCTTCTCTTGATAGCTCTTTGGCTGGCAAGATCTCAAACTGTGGCAGGTCCTTTGCTGTAGGTTGTGGGCAATGGAGCAGCTTTGCACTGAAAAGTATAGAAGGCTCAAAAATCATGCCAGTAAAATGTAGTCCATTTTCAGAAGCTTCTGTAATGGACCAGTCACAATTTTGCTCTTTATCCCACAGTGTCCCTCCAGGGCATTTCTGATTGATCGGAAATATGGCTTCATGGACATAGGGATTTAAAGAAATCCCTACATTTCTACTTACAAGTAACCTGAACTCCCAGGCTACATTGATATAACCTTTCTCCACTTCTTGCTAGCAAGTATTCTTTTTCTTTCTCTTTCTGATCTCTAGTCCTGATTTGTACCTTCGGACATACTTCTTCTCCAGATAAATATTCTTGTAATTGGCAGTGTTGTCCGGAGAGGAATCCGAGCTCAAGTCCTGGATAATTAGGCACTCCGCTTTCTTCCGCAGAAAATTCAGCAGATCTCCGTAGCGGCAGTACTCCGTGATAACCAAGATTGGGCCTAAAAAAAAAAAAATAAGGAAGTGGTGACCATCAAGAAGTGACTTCACTGCATCCTGTCTCTTCTGGAGAAGACTTGCATCCCTGATGTGTGAGAACAAGGATGTCTGGGCATAGACTCGGTGTGAGCAACAATCTTGTATATACTTTTCATTGGAAGACTAGAGATTTTGCTGGACTCTGCAACTTTATGGTTATATACGAGTCTCTGATAACAGCCCACTCTCATCCATTTCAGTTCTGTCCATAGAATAGGATGGCAGCTCTGCTAGGCCAAAATCCCTTAATCAGCTCTAGGAAGGAGAGACGCAGTGGAACGGCTGCAGGAAAGCACCTGAGATATATTCCAAACCTACTCCTTGTAACCAATAAAGTTCTCCTTTGTATCTAGCGTGGGAGACTTATTGGGAGAGGACCTAGATTATACCTTGGGGTCCCCTTGGTTTGACTGACTAAGGGAGATCACTATTTGTGCTTCAGACTGAGGGAAGCACCCCAAGTTCTTGCAGTGTGTCAAGTACCCTCGAGGACTACTAGGCCTGTTTCCCAGGGGCAAAGGGCCAAGATCAGTCCAGACCTTGGGTGGTGGTGGCATTACCCCCAGGCTTGTGGGTGTGCTCCAGGAAGGGGTCAGCCGGATGTGAGGTGCCCCCAGGCAGGCACTTGGAGCCTGGAAGGTGGTTGGGTGCAATGAGGTGGGTGGCTCAACACAGGAGCACCCTTTACTGGCCTGCCGCATGTGGTGGTAGGGGTGGGATCCGACAACCTGCTGTTCTGAAGGCATAATTTGGGGAAGGGAGTAGAGTCACTGAAAACCCTTGAGCAAACAATCTCTAATTCGGCATCAGGTCAATCAGACAGTGTAGCTAGCTAGACTGGCTGATAAGTATGACCACATGATAGTGGCTGACTTGAAAGAGGCGATGTTTTAAAAAGCAAGAAGGGACCATTGTTACTTCCCAGTTTGACATGCTTTTAAAAGGTTTTTAACATGCCGGTGCTCTCTTTGGTCATTGAACTCAGACTTCCTTTGAGGGAGAGGTACATTGCTGCCTACCTCCACAGGTACATGCTCCCAGGAGGTTCACAATGTTCTCATGGTGGCCCAGATGACTCATGATCTTGAGCTCAGACATGAGTGCCTCCTGCTCATCTGTGTCAGCTGTGGCTGGAATGAAAGAGGAAAGGGTGGTGTCGGGGGTGATGGGGGGAGAGAAAGGGAGGTTGAGGAAGGGAGTAGAAAGGGGGCCAGAGGTAAGATGAGAGGAAAGGTAACTTGATGCAAATATGGGAAAGGAGGAGGATTGATGAATGTGTCCCCTTTATCCATAACTTAGGGCAGCTATGGCTGCATGATGACCAGCAGCAGTTCTACCCATGGCGCCAGCCTGCAAAGCAGGTGTTATCTAGCCTATAATCTGCTAGAGGCGCAAAAACTGTGTCCTCAATCCCAGCCCCCTGGGGCCACGTTGTTTCTTAGCCAGGCTCCCTCTGCAATCTATTCTTGACTTACCCTTCAGCATCTTCACGGCCACTTTGAGGACAGAGTCTTCCTTCCCCAGCCCGAAAGCAGTGGCTTCGACCACTTTTCCAAAAGCCCCCGCTCCAAGGGTCTTTCCTGGAAAGGAACATCTGCTTAGAAGACCCCAAGTTTTGCAATGGCAACTGTCCAAAGCACTGGTTCGGGTGGACTCTCCAGCAGATGTGCCAATGGCAGAACCATGGCAAACATAAACCGCACGAGCAATGGGAAATTCAGGTGTGTTCTGCCCTTGTCTATGGGGGATTTCAGTGCAAGAAAAGAAGTTGGTTTTTTTTAAGGGAGTGACAGTCCAGCTCTACAGGTCAGAAAGCAGCCTGGACAGCA
Organism: Alligator sinensis; assembly: GCF_000455745.1. NCBI lineage: Eukaryota > Metazoa > Chordata > Crocodylia > Alligatoridae > Alligator > Alligator sinensis. Next base: position 2,962,157 of record NW_005841980.1, on the reverse strand, counting down.
GTGGTATTCTGGATCTCGCACAATGTTAAGACAATGGGCAGTATCTTATCATCCCAGCTCTGCGTGACAGAGGGCACGGAGAAGGGTTGTCTTATGTTGTTTGTAGATCTACGTGCAGGAGGAAAAGGGGGCCTGCATGTAGGTGGTGTTTTACTGCTCTAACCATTGTGTTTCTTTTCGATGCAAGGAGTGGGGGGTGCCAGCAGCAGCATTTCAGCTCTGCGCATGAACCAGTTTGGACCTGCATATTGTCACCAACTCGAGGCAAAGAAGCCACGAGGGTTTCTCACCAAACTGTAGGTTGTTTCTGGGGAACTCCCACTTCTGATTGTATGGCAGCTGGGTGGGGTCAATAAAGATGTAGTTATTCCCTTCGCAGGCTTCAATGATCTTCCACCGCACCTGGTATTTGGGTTTCTGTGAGGAAGAAAAATCTGATTACTCAGGTGCTTTCTTCTGCACAAGGTTCCCAATCCAAGGCTGCCCTTGCACAGGGGCTCTGTTGCAACCACACCCCCTTCCCCGTATGACAGAGTGGTCTTGCTATGTTATGCCATAGCTTTGGAGAAGGGACCTGGTTTTAGACCATCAAATGCTACTTGCTTCTGAATATGGGCTGCAAAGGGGTGGGAGAGGCTGAGAAGCAGGTTCGAAGCATTCTGACTAGTCATGAAGTCCAGTCCTTCCTCCCTTGCTTGGACATGAAAAGCTCCAGCCACCACTACCTACACATGGATGCTTCTGCTCAGCCCAGGGCCACGCAAGCATGCAGGCCAGCCCTCCTGTTTTCTCTCTAAAGAGCAGCCACTGGAGTCTGTAGTCTCAGAAATTCCTTCTCTTCATCCCCTGAAGCTTGTTGGGGCTATAGAGCTTGGATAGCTGTTACACCCTACACCTCCATAGGGGATTTCAGCTGGGCAGCAGACATATATAATAGCCACTTAACACTTGCTGTCTACCCTCCCTGCCCCTGGCAGCTGTCTGCGTGCTTCGTGCACCCTTTTGCTGAGCACAGCATAACCAGTACATTGCCTTGGATTTGGTTCCTGTTAGAGCAAAGAAGGAGAATTTAGGATTTCTCCCCTGCTCCCCAAATGTGCACCTGGCAGAGCCAGGGGGCCTAAAGCCTATGGGCAGCAGAAGCTGTCAGCTTCTTAAGCTTGTTGTAAAGGTCACGTCAGAAGGATTTGGAAAATCAAAGAGAGGTGAGGAAAACAGGGAGAGAGGAAGTGAAACCATCGGTCATCAGGATGCTGCGTGCTGTGGGGGAAGGGGAACGCAAGCCAGCTCTTCTGCCTGGGTCTTGTCTACCCTTTCAGGAAGGAAGAGGCAGATCTGAGCAGGCAATGATTCACTTCATTCCCAAAGCTCTGGCTGTGGAAACGCTTCCTACAGCTGGTGCTCTGGAGGAGCTACAGACATGCATGAATCACCCGTGTGCATGGTCTGCAGGCGTGAAAGGCTGGGGATGTCTCATGATGATGCTGCAAGCCAGCTTTGGAGCTGGGAGCAAAGCCTTAAAGTTTCATAGTAGTTTCATAGTAGCTAGGGTCAGAAGGGACCTGAACAAATCATCTAGCCTGACCTCCTGCCACAGGCAGGAATGAATGCTGGGTTCACAAGACCCCAGACAGGTGATCATCCAACCTCCTCTTGAATTTGCCCAAGGTAGGGGCGAGGACCACTTCCCTGGGAACTTGGTTCCAGATTTTGGCCACCCTAACTATAAAATATTGCCTTCTGATCTCCAACCTAAACCTATTCTCCATCAGCTTATGACCATTGTTCCTTGTCACCCCAGGTGGTGCTGGGGAGAAAAGGGCTCTCCCTATTTGCTGTTGATCTCCCCTGATGAGCTTGTAGGCAGCCACCAAGTCCCCCCTCAGCCTCCTCTTGCTGAGGCTGAACAGGTCCAGGTCCCTCAGTCTCTCCTCGTAGGGCCTGTCCTGCTGCCCTCGCACCCAGCGGGTGGCCTCCTCTGACCCTCTCCAGGCTGGACACATCCCTCCTGGAGTGCGGTGCCCAGTACTGGATGCCGTACTCCAACTGCGGCCTGACCAAAGTCGCACAGAGGGGGAGGATCACCTCTCTGTACCGGCTTGAGATGCACATTTGGATGCACAACAAGGTATGGCTGGCCTTGCTGGCGGCGGTCTGGCATTGGTGGCTCATGTTCATCTTGGAGTCAATAATGACTCCGAGATCCCTTTCCACCTCTGTGCTTTCAAGAAGGGAACTCCCCAGCCTGTATGTATGCTGCAGACCCCTTCTCCCCAGGTGCAGCACCCTGCATTTGTCTACGTTGAACCCCATCCTATTCTCAACTGCCCACTTTTGTAGTCTGTCTAAATCTAGTTGCAGCCTCTCTCTCCCTTCAAGTGTGTCCACCTCGCCCCACATCTTAGTGTCATCAGCAAACTTGGACAGCGTGCTTTCCACCCCCTCATCCAAGTCGCTGATGAAGATGTTAAACACTGCAGGCCCAAGGACCGAGCCCTGGGGGACCCCACTGCTCACATCTCTCCAGGTTGAGTACAACCTGTCCACCACTACTCTCTCTGTGCGCCCCAAAGAAAATGTGCGTCCAAAACGGTTGGGCCCAGAAAGATGGAGCAGCTCAGGGCCCAGAAACCTGAACACCGGGGTAGGTTCTACCTGCCGCGAAGTCATACCCGGGGGGGAGCGTCACTTAATACCAGCCATGTAGCCAGGGAGAGTGCAGCTGTATTGTTTTCCTCCTGTGAATTGCCTAGAGCAGTGGGGCTGAGAGGCTAAGGTGCTGGGCTCACTCATGTCCCTGTCGGCCCGTCTCCCTCAATAGCTGAAGCCTGTTCCTTACAAAGCAGAGCTGAGGAGCTGGTGCTTCTCGACCCGGGGCTGAGCTCTCTCAGGGTGGAAGATGGCTTTTCTGCCTGAGCTGCTGATCCGTGCTTGGGGAGAGACGCTCCTCTTTGTCCACTCAAACAGACAAGAAGCAGGAGTCTGGGGCTCAGGGCAGCACTCTTTGCTTGCAGTGTGGTGGACTGGGGAGTGGAGTCCCTTGTCCCCTGTGCAAGGAGCAGCAAGGGCTGGTTTAACCTTAGGGTGCTTTCACAGAGCAAGAGGCAGGACTTGCCACTTTCCCATGTGATGCTGGGGCACAGTTTGACCGGAGGCAGCTGAGCGTTCATGTCCTTTGCAGCCTGTTTTGCCTTACTGGTCATTTTTTTGTTTTTGTTGTGAGAAAAGGGAGGCCAGGCTTGCAGGACGCTGGCTGAAAAGGCAAGGCTTTGTCCCCAGCTAGATCTGCACATTTCTGCTGATCCTTGCAAAAAAGTGCTGATTCAGAAATATGTGGGCGAGCACCTTGGCCGAGCACTTGGAGGAAAAGCCTGCACAGTACTGGGACCATGCGGTACCAGAGAGAAATGGGGTTAGTTATGGCTGTGGGGTCCAGTATTTGCCGACGGAGAAGGTCATGGTGGGCAGAAGGCATGGGCATGAGGTCTCATGGGCTCCACGTCGGCCCATGCGGGATGGGCAGCTCAGCCGTCCACCATATGAGTGTGGAAGCTGCTTTCTGCTGGACTCGTGCCCGCCCTTGTTCTCAGCTGGCATGACCCCTAGCATTAGCCAAGTGCAGGGCTTCAGGTTCACAAAGTTAGCGGCATGAAATAAGCTAGCCTCTTCCCCAGCTAAGGGGCACTTCCAGATCTCCCTTGCCAAGCCAGCAGAGCTTCCCAGACCCAAGAGCTGCGGTCGTGGGACCAGCTTTGCTCCCCCCAAAGGTGTTCAGCGAGGTACAGGCTTGCCGCACCGCCACGGGGCCCGTGTTGGCCACACTGCACAATGGTAGCAGACCCCTGCACGCAGGCCTCTGCCTGCTGCACAGCCCTCTCCCTCGGGGACTCAGTCTGACCTGCTTGTATTTGTACAGGAGGAAGAGGAGGAGCAGGAGCAGCAGGATGGATATTCCCACGCAGCTGTACAAGGTGGGGTTGAAGAGCTTGTTGGGGGCCATCCACACTTCCCCTGGAGGAACATGAGGGAAAGGGGGAAACTCAGACATGCCAATGCTTGTTTCACTGTCATCACTCCTATAGTGCCCTACCCGGCCCCCCGCCTCCAGTCACACAGCTGTAGCCCCAGAGCTGACTGCTGCCCTGGGAGTCAGGGGAAGGAGGTAGGTAGAAAATCAGACCTGCCAAAGACTCAGCCTGGTTGTCAAGTGGAGGGACCTGTGTTCAGTTTTGCATTCGCTGGTTTTAGTGAGAATGTGCCTGAGGATTGAGGAATCGGATCTCGTGGTAGAGGTGATTTTTTTTTAAAAATTTTTTTGCTTAGATGAACTAGACTTTTACAAAAATATTTCTTTAATTGCAAGCTTGCAATTCTGATTTTTGCAAAAAAAAATTGCAGTTAAAGAAGCTTGCAATTAAAGAATTAAAAAAAAAAATTTTTTTTTTGCAAAAATCTAGTTGGTCTAATAAAAGAGATCACCTCTACCACAAGTTCTGATTCCTTTTGCCTCTAGACTAGTATGGCTACAACCTGAAGACCTGAGGCTTGAGACCTTTTGAGTAAAGGGCTCCAGGATGTGACTGGAGATGCTAATAATGGAGGAAGGCTATTTATTGGGGGAAGACTCTTTATTGACCCTACCTTCCTGGTTCAATCAGCTGTTAGACAAAAGCACCAAAAAGCCCTGCTAAAGCCCATGATCTATACAGACACTGGGCAAGCCAGGTCCAATTCACATGCTTCCTCTTCTGGGCATGTGTTGGGCTCAGTGTGAGTGCGTGCCAAGCTGGAGGTAAAGTGCTATTTTTTCCCACCCCCCTCCACATCTGTAAGCATATGGCTTTGTTGGTGAGTGGCAGGGGCAGCGATGAATAATGTCACTGCCCACATGGTCCTTCGAGGTGGCTGGGTGAAGCGGACCCTGCCCTCGCTAAGGCACGGCTCCCGCAGAATTGTCCTCAGTTCCTGGCATAGGCAGGGATGGAGCGGGTGGAGAAATGAGGCATAGCCTTGCAATGGGCACTGGCAGGATTGGGGTGGGAAAGGGGCCGCAGGTTTGAAGTGCAGGGCGCCAGCAAGGCTTGGAGAGGTGGGCTCTGGCTTGGGAGTGAGGGGCACTGGCAGGGCTGGGAGGGCTGTCTTGGGAGTGAGGGCACGAGCATATCGGGGCTGCTCAGTGCCACAAGGCAGCGGAGGGGACAGCCACAGCTGGACCCGTGTCCCGGTGAGCAAAGGGGGCAGGGGGAGCTCTTTGTTTTCCACGATAAAAAAACTAAAATCAAACGCCAACATTTATAGGTATTTAGAATTTATTTTATTACAGTGATAGAAGCACTGATAGGCTTCCAAATTGCAAATCTATCCATAAAACACAGCATTCAATTGATACCTATATATATAGTGGCGTTTCATTTTAATTGCGGAAAAGTGTGGATTTGGGGGTTTTTAATCAAAGAATTTACAAACTTTTATCAGTGAATTTGTGATTTTTAAACAGAGAAAACCAGAATCCCTCATCTCACTTGTAATGTAAGGGTGGAAGGTCTCAGAGGTGTTCCCCTCTTCGTTGACGGCCACGCAGCAAAAGGTGAGGTTGGCGCTCATCTTGGGGACTGTGAGGATGCTCTCAACTTGCACAGTTTTGAAAAGCATCTTTTCCAGGACCTGTGGTCTGGTGTCATTCAGAATCAAGGTGCAGTTTGGATTGTATCTGTAGGAAAAGAGGAGACAAGCATATCTCTGAAGCAGCCCGACTAGGCCACGGAGATCGCTGCTGCGTCATTCCTGCAGGCAAGGTGAGTGCTAATGGTGAAAGCAGACCCCAGGGACTGGAGTCCTGCAGCAGCAGGGGGTCGGACTCGATGATCTGCTAAGGTCCCTTCCGACCCAAACATCTATGAAACTTGTTGCGCTTCCATCTCCAGGGGACGTTCACTTCCTTCCTCAACAAAGATTCTTCCATTTCCTTTAATAGACTGAACTGACCCTAAACCTAAAACGTAGCTGTTCAGATGAAGCTGTGCTCAGCAAGGCCCTGTTGATGTAAAGCCCCTTTCCCCATTGTGCAAACCAAACCCAACTCCCAGTTGCTCCATGAGCTTGGTTCTGCTGACGTCTCTCCCCAGCAACTCAGCTACTGGGATACGTCTGCTCCCTCCTGAGCAGGGGCCGTTTTGGAACGGTGCTGTGCTCACTGGGTCTCATCCAGCACAGCTTTGTACAATGTACATGCACTAGACTTTGCTGTCCAGAGCAGGTCTAAATCACCTTCTGGTGCTGGAGAGGCACCTTGCTCACTGGTGCCTACTGGAAACGACGGAGGAGCTGCTGTAGTCGGCAGCAGGAGACTCTGCATTGCTGTCATGCTGGGCAGAGCTCTGGGGTGCTGGCGGGCACCTTCATAGAGCCTGTTGTGCCATTGGCAATGACAAGCTCTGGCACCAGGGCTTTGCAGTGTGGGACCCCTCTCCCCACCCTCGCTCACCTCTCGGCGTGCTTGTAGCACTGATACCACTCGACATGAGGAGCAGGGTAGCCATCGGCCAGGCAGCGAAGGGTCTTGGAGTTGTTGGCTGGCACAATGTTCATCCGAGGCGGGGCTGGATGGGGACACAAAGGGATGTCTGGTTTTGTCCTCACCTGTACAAAGCTCTAGTCCTACTGGCTTTGAGGGAAGGGGGCTGCTGGCTCCACACTGCCCCTCGGGGTCCTTGGGATCCAGCTTCCCCCCCGGTACATCTTGGCTACCTCCCTGGAGCAGGAGTTCCAGCTCCACGGCCCTTTTTGCTCTTGGGGCAATTGCTGGCACCCCCAGGAGAATGGCCATGTGGACACTCCCTGCTGCTCAGGCTTGTCCCTTGCTGGCTGGAGGAACTGGGCCTCCTCTCATCCTCCAGCTCTCCCCAGTTCCTGTGCATCACTGCGCAGACCCCGTGCAATGGGCACTCACACTTCAGGAACAGGCTGAAGGTCACGGATGCGGTGTCCTCTCTGTTTGCAGCATAGAAGCTGTAGAAGCCACTTTCCACCCTCTGTAGGCGGCTCAGGACGAGCGTGTTGTTGTACCTGCCCCAGGAGAGAGCAGACATCACGGTGGAATTACAGGTATGGAAACAACCAGGTGTGTGGGGTGCTCTACAGTGCAATGCACTTGCTAAATGGCTCAGTTGCTGCCTGTGAATCCCCAGCAGCCACGGGGATCCAGGTGCATAGTCCATCTCCAACCCTGTGAGCAGAGAGCAATGGCCTCCAATGCCAACCAAGGAGAATTGGGCACCGAGCTTTTGCCAAACTCCTCCTCAGAGGGGACACAGCGAGGTGGTGTGGGGCAGGAGGGCGGTGCTGCTTTCTGTTCTGTTTGGAAAGAGCTATGGGATCTTGGCATTGCAGCCGGCCTCATCTGGAGAGAGACCAAGGAGATCTACTCCAGTCCCTCCTCCTACTCCCGTCAGAGAAAACGCTGTGATGGAAGAGCGCAGACTCCAGGGAGCTGACACACAGTGACCTCTTCAGAGAGACCGCTCAGAAGCTGGGGAGAGTTTAAGACCAAAGTCCTCAACTGGAAAGGCCCGGGACTGGCCCGACAGAGACCGAGAAGTATTATTTCCCTA
>NW_005841980.1:2944362-2954483 GCF_000455745.1 Alligator sinensis | reverse complement strand
ACAGTGGCTCCCCCCTCCCCCAAAGCCTGTTCTGTTCACTCCATGTCCCTAACCCCAAGCCCAGCCTGTAGAGCCTGGACCTGAGCGACAGTCTGACTGACTACCCTTTTGGTAACTTTGCACTTCTGTTCCTCCTCTGGGTTACTTCTGGTGCCTGAGAAATGAAAGAGGAATTGCCAGCTCCTTCCAGCTAGTAGGACGTATCTCCGAGCATCCTGTTGTGGCTCAGCTTGACTCGAGGAAGTGATAAGTGTACAGTCCCAGCTACCCTTTTTCCCCCCACCTATTGACCATCTCCTAGTGCCTGGGCCATGTCTGTCTGGCCTCAGATCCTCCTCCAGCTGGTGCAATCATCCTCTGACCAGGGTGTGAAGCTCCAGAAGCCAGGGGGTGCAAAATTCAAGCAGCAGGAGGTGCTGAGGGCAGTCATGCCACTGGCCCCAGGGTCAGCTAAACCCGTGATGGAGGAGTGAGGGGATTTCTAGGGCCAGTGGATTGTGTGCATCTGTGGTGCCAGACCCTCAATAAAGCAGCATCTGTTATACAGTCTTGAAGCTCCCAGGCCCCTGCTACACCAAACACAAGTGTGATGAAGAGGTGGCACCATCTGACCTGCTGGTACCCAATGAGCCGCCCTGTGCTCTTTGTCCCAAAGACCATACATTTTAGCTCTGGTGGCAGCCACCCATGAGAGTGACGGGGGCTCATGCTGTGACGCCTCTCAAAAATTAGGCTGCCAGGTTGGCTCAGGTGGGGACACTTTCCTTAATTACCTGTGTCTTTTCCTTCCTCGCTCACTCAGGTGTTTTGTGGCTGGTGGACGCCAGACCGAACATTTCCCCTCCCTTTGCTCTACCCGCCGGTGGCCCATAGAAATAGTCTGCTGTAGGGATGCCAGTCTGGAAGGGGAAGGGTTCCTCTGGCAGTGTTGGGTATATGCCCAGGAGAGAGGGGACACCGTACCGGTTGTTACCAGTCACCATCTGGTTTTCAAGCTGGGAGTTCTCAACGTCCTCCGAAGGGTTGTGATGCCTCCAGCCCCAGTCGTGAAGGGGAGGGTAAGCCTCAATCTGGACCTGCAGTTGCAAGCTCCCTCCCAGCGCTATGTTCTGGGTGGTGTTTTGCACAGGAGACAGATGCACATAGCCTCTCTCTGTGGGACCAAAAGAGCAAAGACGGTCAGCGGGGGTGGCCATCCCCATCCAGGAGAGCGGTGCATGACTCCAGCGCCCTCAAAGGAGTCCGCTGCACTTACTCCAGAGCAGATTTGGGGGGAAGAAAGAACATTTACTGATCTCTGTCGCTGGCACGATCTATTTTAGTCAAACCTGGCATCAGGCAGTAGCAGGGTACCCTTCCCTGATGGGTGGCCAATGGATTTATATGGTTTTAAAGCCAGGGAAAAGACAGTGGCACCTGTCCATCATCCCTTGAGACATGTAAGCTTTAGTTCACCTCATCCCTGCAGACTACTGGGACTGAAATCAGCCCCTCATTGGGCAGAGCTGATCCCAGTGCCTCTGATGGCAAAACAACACTGGAATATGATGCAGTAGATGCCAGCAAGGATCACGTCTGTGTGATCACGAAACAGGCACATTGTTTTTAACCCCTTTAGAAATTGCTCACCTATGACTTTGAGCATGGTCGACAAACTCCTGGATCCACCTGAATTGTTAGCCATGCAGGTGTATCTTCCACTATCTCCTATTGTCACTGCAGCGATGGTCAGGGTAACGTTAATGATGTAATCCTTCTTCACATAGTCAGTGGTTTTGGTGATTGCGGCCTGCAATCAAAGGAAAGGTCCATTAGAGCAATCGGTTTGGGAAGGGAAAAGCCAAGACTTAATGACTGGACCTGTCATCTTGTTTCCCCCGCATCGCTCTGCTTTGCTCTGTGTAGCTTAAGTGCACATGAGCAAACAGGTATTTTAAATTTAGGTGTTCAGTACTGGTACTGTACAATATGGACAGGCATGCATCTTTATTTCCATTAGTGCCAGCCCTGCCTCTAAGTCATATGTATGTTGCTTCATCTGAAACCAGAGTAATATTTAGTATATCAATGCGATCTCTTAATTTAAGCTGGTCAGCTGTCATTGGGATGTCAGTCCAATGTGGGATTTTATGGCGCCCTTCCAGACATGCCCTTAGGCAGCACTTTGGCATGATAAGGTAGTGATGTGAAGAAATCCCTGATGTAGCTGGGATGTGGAGGACCTGGCACTGCATTAAGTGCTTTATGCCAGTGCCCTAGAGCAGAGGTACTCAACCCATGAGACCCCCAGTGGGTGAGGTGACTTGCGGTCCCCAGACCTCTGGGGCCTGATCCTGGGTTGTGGGGTCTGATTTGGCCCGTGGACCAGCTCTGTGCCCCTCATCTGGACTGTAGGGCCAAATGTTGAGCACCAATGCTCTAGCGGCTATAAAGAAAAGTCTTCCCCCCTCTTCCCTTTCTCTAGGGAGCTTGCATGGGTGTGTTGAGCACGTTTGTTGGCTTGTAAGCTCTAGCATTGACATTTCTTGGGGGAAAGCCGTCTGGGAGAAGCCAGTTCAGTTTCCCTCAGAAGATGTCAAGGTTCATGCTCAGTGAACCCCAATAAACAACATGCAATTTATTCTTCAGTGCCGCGAGACGCCAAGATAAAGACCTATGTTTGACTCTGGGCGAACCGTCGCTGCACCAAAGAGGAGAAGGGAAAGAATGGGCGGCTGTGCTCAAAATCTCCACGGCTGGTGAGCAATGCCTAGTCTCAGCCTGGGCTTCTGTCCTTTGCTGCAGTCTCCTCCGTCCATCTGGTGCGTGCCTGAGTTAAGTGTCCCCAGTGCCACCTTTTCCCTCGCTTCTCCAGGGATGCACCCTGCCGTAGAGCCGGGAGCGCTACTATGACTTACTTTTTCAGTCGGATGCCTCCACGCGATGTCGTACTTGTGGGAAGGAGCCTTTACTTGGCAGGTGACCCAGAAAGGCTCACCCTGGATTCGCACGTGGTCTTTAGTGTCCATGGTGACTGAGACGGGTGCCTCCACTGCTGAGCAAAGGCAAATGCATGTCCAGGTGAGTTGTACAAGGGTGCTAAGGTCTTTGCTTCCTGGGGGAATTTCCAAGGGCTTGCTGACTTCTTCCTACCGTCAGCTCTCCTCACCAACCCTGATCATTCCTCTCCCTCTGGAGTCACCATTGCATCTGCTGCTGCCATTTCTACACCCCCATCACTGTCCCTGCCAGGCAGCTCAGCAGGTTCAAAGGGAAGGGGAGGCCTGTCTTGGATGGGTCCCCATTTAAGAGGCATAGTGCAAAGACCTTGGGGCATGCGGGCTCCCAGAATGAAGAGCAGTGTCTCAAATGCATCTACAAGTACCCAAAACCTTGCTTAAAAATTGTTCTCTAACTATTTAAGTTGGTCTAATAAAAGAGATCAGATTCACCCAAAGAACCTTGTCTACCTATGTCTTTAGACCAATGCGGCTACAACCTACACCCCTGTCTACAAGTACCAGAGCACCAAGGAGGCAGGAGGGCAGGGTCCAAAGTTATGGTCAGTGCTAGTGGAATCCTGCTGACTGAACCTGTTCTTCACGGTGATGTTGTATGTGGCCCTCCCAGTGCTACGCAGGCCACTAAGGAAAGTTTTCCATCAGGCTGTGGAAGAGTTTTCAAAGGGACACTTTAAGTCTACCCAGGGGACAACCCTATGGGACAACCATGCCTTGGCAGGGAGGTAGACTTAGGGCGATTTTAAAGGCACCTCTGGGGTAGGTGACCAACTTTAGTGGGAACTGGGCACATAACTTGAAAATTCCTGTCTCAGGGACCCCGTTGGTCTTTCCCATCCTTAACCTCTCTGGTCCTTCCTTCCTTGGGAGAATTCCCCCCACCAGTGCTACCACTTCTCATGGAGCGGCTGGAAGAGCAGCCAGAAACCTAACCCTTCACCTTCAGAAACAAGCAGTCTGATCCTTGCTGACTTCTTTGCTTCTCCGTTGATCAGGACCTGGCATCTGTAGTAACCTTTCTGAGCCTGCTGGACTCTGTATATCGTTACTCCATCCTGAGCACTGAAAGAAAACTCCGTCCCTGGTAAGATGGAATGGCTGTCCATTAGCAGGGTAATGTTGGATCCATAGGCTGGGTTGGTGATCAGACAGGGGAGCTGGGCGTCACTGCCTTCCTTTACTTGGACTCTGTAGGTGCTAACGTACCACACGTTCGTAGGATCTGTTGAGGGGATAAGACAGACCAGACTGAAGTTGAGCAGAGCCGGGTGATAGGTCCAGCTCCCATCTATCTTCCCTGCATGGCTGCCTAGCTTTTAGCTGGTGTCAGGCAGTCCTGACCCCACTGATAGCCCCACAGCTTATTAAGACAATTGCCAAGGCAGATCGAGGCCATGACATTTAAAAAGTTTAGATGGGGTTGTGAGAGTGGCAATTAGCCCTTTAATAAGTGACAAAAAAAGCTGGAAGAGTCAATCTGACTGGCTAATGAGGAGCTGGAGATGCCCGATTGCAAGGTCCCCCTGAAAGGCAGAGGCAAAAACGTGCTATCGGACCATTTTGTAGGCCCGGCGTGGGCTGGGTGTAGGAGCCCGTGGCTCTGAGTGCAACCTGGCTTTCCATATGTACCGCAGAGCTCTCGCAGATGTAAAGCTTCAGGTGCAAGTTATGGGTTGGCTACACAGGGACAGGTCTTCTGTTAAAAGTTTGGGTGGGAACTTAAAGGGAATAGAGTTGTGCCTGGTATGGACCTGGCAGACGCACCTATTCTGGGCCTTTTGGGTTAGCTTATGTTGCTTAGGACTTGGTTTAACCTGAGGAAAAGCTATTTGAATAGTGAATAATCCTACCTAGTTCTTGTAGGGACTTTTCATCCTTATACCTTAAAGTGCTTAAAAAAAAAAGGGGGGGGTGGTGGGAGATGTTGCACCATTAGCTACATTTTATAGGTGGGAACAGAGAGGCCCAGGGATGTGAAGCAACTGGAATAAATGACCCAGGCATCCTGTTTTCTACTCCTGTACCACCCACTGAGCACACTGCCTCCATGAGGGGTTTTATTGGCATAACTGAAAACCATCCTATATCATCAACAGAGCAGGATGTGGTATAGCTACCTCTCACAAAGAGATGCACAGAGGCTCTCCCACGGTCGCTGCTGTTGGTGTAGGCACACTGGTAGGTGCCCGTGTCCTTGTAGGTAGCACTAGCGATAGTAAGTGTGCTGTTAGTGCTCATGGTGTGCACAACTTTGGTTTTCTCTTTGGTGATCCATTCTACACTGGAGTCTCCATAGCAAAGGAAGTTCACCGGGTCTCCATTGTTCACTGTCACAGTGGGGACATTGGGTTCAATGGTTGGAGATGCCAAACCTGCAAGCAAAGAAGGAGAGGGTGGATGAGCAACCCAGGTAGGAATTCCCATGGCAGAGCACAGCTTTTTAGCAAGGGCTCAAGGAAACATCTCATGTCAGACTAGTTTGCTCCTCGTACGTATACAGTAAAGACCCTTTCCCTTGCTGGCACTCACCAAGGGGCATGGCTTTCCAGCTTTTCTGATGGAAAGAGTTGGGTCCAGAGAAGAAATTAATGTCAGAGCCCTCAAACACTCAGGTGGCGAAGTCTAATCATCCAGATTTAATTAATGAACATAGGGAGTATGAAGAAGGCACCGGGTAATGTGGGGCCCCTGCAGGATATGCTTTGCAATCTGGTCGTTGCACCAGAGGAAAAGGCAGACCTTTTTAACAATTTCTTTGCCTCCATTTTTTTGTGTAGGGACTGGGAATCCCCCACCGAGCTTCAAGATGGACTCAGGAGAGACTCTGTCAGGCCCAGGGTCAGGTAGGACCAAGTTAGGGAACTTCTGGAGGGGCTGGACATGTTCAAATCAGCAGGTCCAGATGCTCTCGACCCCAGGGTGCTGAGGGAATTGGCAGGGGTCATTGTGGGGGCCCCTGGCATGGCTTTATAAGTGCTCATGGTGCTCTGGCCAGGTGCCAGATGACTGGAAGAAGGCCAATGTGGTCCCCATTTTCAAAAAAGGGAGGAGGGAGGACCCAGACAACTACTGGCCCATTAGTCTTACTTTGATCCTGGGGAAGCTCTTTGAGAAAATTATCCAGGAGCACATCTGGGAAGGACCAGTGCAGGGGGTGATGCTTAGGGGCAGCATGGGTTGAGTAGGGGCAGGTCCTGTCAGACCAACCTGGTGGCCTTCTATGATCAGGTCACAAAATCGTTGGATGCAGGTGTTGCGGTGGATGTAGTCTTTCTGCACTTCAGGAAGGCCTTCGACGCTGTCTCCCACATTTTTTTCTCATTAAAAAGCTAGGTGACTGTGACATTGATGCCTACACGGTCAGATGGGTCACAAATTGGCTGAGGGGCTGCACCCAGAGAGTGGGGGGGGACGGGTCATATTGGACCTGGAGGGATGTGGGCAGTGGGGGCCCCCAGGGCTCGGTCCTCGGGCCCATGCTGTTCAACATCTTCATCAGTGACTTGGACGAGGGGTGAAAAGCACTTTGTTCAAATCCGCTGACACCAAGATTTGGGGTGAGGTGGGCACGCTAGAAGGGAGGGACAGTATACAGCTGGACCTGGACAGGTTACAGGAGTGGGCAGATGAGAACAGGACGGGTTTCAACACTGACAAGTGCAAGGTGCTGCACCTGGGGAGGAAGAACCAACAGCATGCCTACAGGCTGGGGAACTCCCTTCTCGTCAGCGCAGAGGCAGAAAGAGATTTTGGAGTCATTATCGATTCTAAGATGAACATGGGCCGACAGTGTGGGGACGTGGTCAGGAAGGCCAACCGCACCTTGTTGTGCATCCACAGACGCATCTCGAGCAGGTCCCAGGAGGTGATCCTCCCCCTCTACGTGGCACTGGTCAGGCCGCAGTTGGAGTACTGCGTCCAGTTCTGGGTGCCGCACTTCAGGGGGGATGTGGACAGCATGGAGAGGGTCCAGAGGAGGCCACCCGCATGGTCAGGGGGCAGCAGGGCAGGCCCTACGAGGAGAGGCGATGGTACCTGAACCTGTTCAGCCTCCACAAGAGAGGGCTGAGAGGGGATCTGGTGGTCATGTATAAACTTAGCGGGGGGCCAGCGGGGAATGGGAGAGACCCTGTTCCCCCGAGAGCCTCCCAGATTAACAAGGAATAATAGCCATAAACTGTTTGAGAGTAGGTTCAAGCTGGACATCAGAAGGCGCTACTTCACAGTCAGGGCGGCTAGGACCTGGAACCAGCTTCCAAGAGAAGTGGTGCTGGCTCCTACCCTGGGGGTCTTTAAGAGGAGGCTGGATAGTTACCTAGCTGGGGTCATATGAGCCCAGTATGCACTTATGCCTAGGGCAGGGGGTTGGACTTGAAGATCTACTTAGGTCCTTTCTGACCCTACATCTATGACACTATGAATCCCGACTGCTCGGGGACTTTGCTGTCAGTCCGTCAGCGGCTGTTCTCTTCTGGCGGTTTCTGCATCCAGCACGTTTTCCTTCTCCCAGCTTCCGATTTTTGCCATCCCCAACTTGCTACATAGCCTTTTTGCACTGGGCCAAGCTTTGGGGCTGAACTCTAGGCATCCTCTTTGCCCATCAGCTTTTCTGGGGAACTGGTGTTTCCTTCTCCAGAACAAAGGGGAACCTGGACCCAGCTCCAGCCCTCTGCTCGCAGAGAAACCTGTGTCAGCGAGTTTTTTAGTCATGGCCTAAATTTAGGGTGAGGGGAAGTGAGACATGAATCAGTGTCCCAGGCCTGGGGAAGGAGCGCTCTTACTGCCTGACGCCAGGCCTTCGAGGGGACCGGAAACACATTGCGAAGGGCTAGCTGTGCTTCCAGGGGCTTGGCGGCCCCTGGCCCCTTTCCTCTGGCTACTCCACTTCTGCTTTTCTACCCCATCATTAGCCCATCTTAAAGGGACCTAAGCACACGCTAGGATATGGTAACATCTCCCCCTGCTCCTGGTTACCTAACCCCACTCTTTTATTCATTTAAGTTCATGGCATTCAATAGACCCAGTCCTGATTTCTCCCAGGGAGAGCAAAAATGTTCCTTGCTGCAGCCAGACAGGAGCCATGAAACCTGAGGAAGGATGTGCTTCCAAGCTGCAGAGAAGAGGGACACCGTGATAGCTGTAGGGTGGGAGAGGGGGAGATGAGAGAGAGAGGGGATCTGGACCAAAATGCCAGTCCAGCCCCGGGCACGTTCCCTGGAAGGGCAAGGGGACAGCACTGCGAATGCTAAATCCACGTGGTATTGAATCTTTCCAGGGGGAGGAGAGGAGTGAGGGGGGGACTTTTAGAGAGCGTCTTAAGGCCTTTCATGGTGAGGTTCCTGTCCCATATCTCCAAGGCTTTTGTTGACTGGACCCTGTCACCAATGTCCTGAAAAAAGGTCAAGTCTACCCAAGTGACAATAGGTAGATTTGACCCTATTCTGGCGGTGGCCCTCGTGTGCACGCAGGTAGACTAGTTGGACTGTGCTTTTTCTTTCACAGCTGCCTTCTCCCGAGGGTTGCAATGCTCACGGGGCTGCTTTGCTGTTGTAAATCTAGTCCATGCGAAGAGCGCTTTGCTGGTTTTTTGTGCAGAGACAGCTGTCCTGGCAATGTTCTCCCCGCGGAGGCATTGCTGACCTGTGGGCAGGCTGCCGCAGGGCCGAGATGAAGGCTTGGGGAATGTGGAAACATTTGATGCGTTGTTCCTTTTGAGGGTTGTTTTTTTTCTTTTTTGCCATTGTTATTTTTTTTTTCTTGCCATGGAAAGAGGAACCACTTCTCTCCTTTCCCAATTGGGGAACACATATCCCAGAATCCTCCGTAAGCCACATTTTCCAGCTCTCTGCAGTACAAGGTTTTTCCTCTCCCTTATATACAGGAATGAGTCCTAGGACAGCAGTTCCCAACCTTTTTTTATACTACCGACTTGCATGGGAGTGGGATGGGGCGCACGGAGCCGGCTGCCTCCCTCCCGGGGCTGCCCCGCTGCCTGACTTTAACCCTGCACATGACTGCCGGTGGTGGAAGCTGCTCGCCCAGCCAGATAGATGGGGTCTAAGCAGGGTGTTCGTCCCGGTCCCAATGGTTGGGAACCTCTGTCTAAGAGGAAGGTAGTAAGGGGGGGTGATGTTTTGCTCACATACTAGTTTCTTGTCCATCCTTGCCCTCTGTGCCCACCTCGCTAGGGGCTGTGGTTTGCTTGGCAGACTCTTCTGACTGGCTGCCAGTCTTGACATCTGCAGCTTTGGCTTGGCTTGGCCAGAGCACCTTGTTCCCATGTACTTCTTAAAGGAGGCATGTGAAAGGGGTTCAAGGGACACCACGTGGCTGTCGCTGAGAGGTGTGTGGTCAAAGGAGTCGGTGTCCCTTGCTTGGATGTTATTTCACAGACCCGTAGACTCCAGGCCAGGTTGTTTATGATTCATCAGCCGGCCGCAGAGCAATCGCCCAGTGACTCATGCATCGAGCCCGTCTCTTGTGATGGGGCGACATTGCTCCTGTCATCCAGCCAAGCGTGATATGAAGAGTCCAAGTGATGGCTCGCTCACTGCATGGGTGCAACGAAGCAGCAGTGCTGAGTGGTTTCCCTACCTGGGTAATGGTAGCACCGGAGCCCACCTGGGCATGAGATGAGGGGCTAAGGGGCACGGCAGGGCAGTAGATCATCCTGTCCCACCTCCTCTGCAGCGTGCAAGGACTTTTCCTTCTTCCTTGGGCTCCTGCCGACCTGCGTGAGACCCAGCACAGGGCTCAAGCATGTCTCCCACGCCATCCCCACCAGCTTCCTCAGCACTGTCAGTAAGTGCCGGCCATTGGCTTTCCCACACCAGCATTGTGTAACCGTGACCTCCAGTTACAGCATGAGGCCCTTTCCCCTTCTTCCAGCCCAGCCACAACTGTCAGCCATGCTCTTCCTCAGCTGTGTCCCCCTGGGGCTCCTAACTCAGGGATGGATGTGCGCTGGGGTGGGCATTCCCAAGCACGTGCCTCCATGTGTACACCAAACCCAGAAATAGGCTTTACACTGAGGTGTCCCCCTCCAGCTTGTCTGGAGACCCCAGCCTCCTGAGGGATGCTCCAGCCTGGCCTCGCTGGCATGTCACCAGACTCGGAGCCTGT
>NW_005841980.1:2926410-2944352 GCF_000455745.1 Alligator sinensis | reverse complement strand
GAATGGGAAAGCCACGGATGCGGGGTGGACGCTGGACACGCTCACAGGGGTGGTTATGGCTTAACCATGCTGGATATCTTGTGTGGAGATCCTCAGAGGCACCTGGCACGGCTCTGCGGTCCCTGCTTTCGAGTTCCCGGGAATTGTCGACTTTGCAGGAGGGGCCAGGGTTGTTGGGCAGGGTGTGGGGAGAGTTACAGGTCTCATCAGAGGCTCCTCTCAATCCAGCTCAGTGTGGAGCTGCCTAAGCTGGCAAGGCTTAAGTGCCAGCGTGACTGCCCTGGCTTGAGAGAAGTGCTTTTCTCCAAGCCAGACGGGGCCCTCCATGTGCTGGGGACCTTCAGACGTGAGCAGCTGGGTGCCGGGTCAGCCTGGTCTCTCCTCCGCAGGGATTTAACAAAGGCTTGTCCAAGATGGCTAGGTTTCTCTTGTGGGATCCAGGCTCCAACTCTGTCTTTGCCCTGTTAGAAGCAGGGCTTTGAATCCACCTTTTCCACTGCAGGCAAGTGCTCTCGGGGGTGCAGGTGCCTTCGGTGCAAGCTGCTCCACTTGGCATAAATAACGGGATATTATATACAAGAGGCCAGAGAGGGAGGCTGACAGGCTCCAGAGCTCAGTGCCAGGGGTTGGAAGCGCTACTCTCCCCAATACCATTCAGTGCCTGGCTCCAGGTCTGGCAGAGCAGCCATGAAGCCAGGCTTACCATGCTTCAGGGCACTCGTTCACTGCCAAGGCATGTTCTCCTTTCCCCACCTTGTGTGCCAGCTGCACAGGACTGGGGCAGGTTTAGAGCATGCCTGCAGGATTGGGTCCTGGCAGCTAGCTAGATGGGGAATGGTTTGATGAGAGTGGGAGCCCCGAGCAACTCCTGCACGGTGGGAAGCCTCCGTGGTCAGGTAGGGGCTGCGGTGTTGGGAAGCAGCTGGGCTGTGGCTTTGTCAGCCTCACAGGCAGACCGCTCTAACCGCTGGCAGTTGTTAGAAGCAATGCTGCTGGCATCCGCCAGACAAGAGCCACCTTCGGGATAGTCAGATCCATACAGACAACCCCCAAGGAAGGTTACTTTCCATGCCAGGCTGCTCCAGTGGCTTCCAGCATCAAGAGTGACCTTCCACAGACATCCTTAGAGAAACGTAGAGCCCCTGCCATGTCCCACGCTGCCCAGCCAGCATCTCCGTGCAGGCCTGAGGCTTCATTTGGGACCTCCTTAAGATGGGGGCAAACCTTTGGAAATGCATCCCACCATAGAAGACGGGAAATGCTCCAAGCCAGATCTTTAAAATATCTGATTCCCACATGCTTATGGGCATGTCAAGCTTGTGGAGGAGCCCACCAATGATTTGGGCATCCTGACCCTACCGGGAGAGGAAAGCCCTGTTTGGGGACAGAGGGCTCTGTGGTGAAGGCAAGCCCAGCGAGTGCTGAGAAGAGCCTGGCTCACCAAGGAGTCAGGAAACAGACTTATCAATCCAGACAGCAAGCACCATGCAAGCCCTTGCAGACCTCCTACACCCACACCATGGGCTGTGAGATTTGCAGGCAACTCAGATAAAGACTCGGCCGCTGAAGACCAGGAGCAGCAATGCTCACAGGCAGTTTGACCCTGTAGCAGCACCTGCATCCCCTCCTACAGATGAGGGTGCAGAGAAGGAGCTGTTGCTGCTGCTCCCTGAGTCTGACCACTTTAAGCTCACAACCAATTTGGGTGGCCAAGGATGAAGTTTAGAGAACCCCCTGCCTGACGCAACCCCTGATGCTTCCTGGAGGATCCAGCTTGTTACCCAGCCCTCCGAAGGACAGTTTGTCTCTGCTCGCCCAGTGCTGCTTGCACTTTACTGCACAGCAGGTGTCCAAGCATCAAGATCAGCATTGACAGGATGAGCCCAGGGCTTGGCCAAGAGCTGTGGCACAGTTCAACCAAGTTTCAGCCCTTAAAAGGACACGGGGGCTGGGGGTATAAAGTAATTTGGGTACCTACGGATGGAGACATGTAACCTGCTAATTCTAGTAGGTCGCGAGCAACTATTGGAAGTTGCTAGACCTCAGACATCTCGCGTGCTAAACACGTGTCAGTTCTCCCAGGCGCCGAGTTACCTTTCAAGTCAGGAAGGGGTGTCTTAAATTGTCTTGGAGCTTCTGGCATCTCCTGGAGCCTGCCCCTTTCCTGGTGCCCAGCGTTGCAAGTGGATGTGCCTTCACAGCACGGGCCCATGGGCCTGTCGATACGGCCATGTGCAGGTATTGCAAACTGCCCTGTGCTGCCCCAGAGCTCCACTCTCCCTCTAGCCACCCACTCTGGCCCACCGCGTAAAGCTTCCCGGGGCTCAGTGAAGTTGGCGCGCTCAGACTTACCATGCCAGATGCCAGCTGCCACTAGAAGCACCAGGAGGCCAGGCCCCATGTCCCCTGGGGCTCGCTCAGCACCGATCAGGTATGCCACACGCAGGTGAGAAGCCGGTGCCCAGCACGGCGGGTCCCCTGGAGGGAGAAGGCTGGAGTGGAGAGTGACGCTGACTCCTTCAGGGGCTTGCTTGATCTGGGAGAAACTTCTCTTTTTTTTTTTTTTTCAAAACTGACCACAAATTAGGAAATCCCTAGTTCTGTGAAGAAGGAGAGTTACACCATGTCATCAAAAGCAGACCCCTCCGCCCCAGGGAGGGGCACCGGGGCAGAGAATGGCCCTTCACCACGCCTCGTTTGCAAGGACCGTCCTCGGCATTGGTCTAGATCTGCTGCTGCCCACCCTCCGCGCTGGGCGGTGTCATGGGTCTGTGATGGCAGCACGTTCAGCATCGCAGCCACTGAATCATGGGGAGCAGATTGACGTAAATACTTTACTTACGAAACTTTTCCAAAATACGGACGTGGGAACCAGGCCCCGTCACAGCTCCCTTTAGGCAGGCGCATTGGGGTGTGGATGCCATCCTATGCTCTTGCACTGGCATGGGGGAAGAAACCGATTTCAGGCCACTTTTGGCCAATCTGGCAATGAATGCAGCCAGCCAAGCTGTGCTAATCTAGCACAAGGAGTTGGAGCATGAAGCGCAGGCATTTTCACCCTGGGAGAAGTGTCCAGGGAGCCCAGAGAGGGTTGGCCCAGCGAGGCCCAGAGGGAAGCAAAGACCTCAGGCGTCCGTTCCTGGAAGTCTGGTTGATTTGGGGGCCAGAGCTCCAGGCAAATAACCAGCATCAGGGCAGGGGAGGAAAGGGGTGTGGGATGCTACTTCCATTGACCATTCACAGGACATTGCCCTGGTGATGCCTCAGCTGGTACCTAAGCTGGGCTCGTCAAGTCAACCTAATCAGTGACATTCAAGAGACCTGCAAGCATCAGGTGTTACAAAACCAGACCTGTCCTACACTGTAGAGAACTGAGGCCCTGCAAATCCCACATCTGGATCCCACATCTGGAAAGAAGCCTGGGGCTGTTTGACCTGGCCCAGACCTGACGGTACCCATGAGGCTGGTGGCATGGATGCGAGGCAGGGCATCAAGTGGGGGACCTGCCTGAAGAGCGGCTGCCTCCCTTCACTCTGGAGAGCATTTTTCAGCACTCGGGCAAAGATTTGCCATTATGGCTTGCCTTACCCTAGCCTCCAGGAGCTCCCATCCTGGCCAGCACGCCAGGCGCTGTACAAACACCCGCTCAAACAGAGGGGCCCTACCCCAAAGCAGAGTCCGAGTGAAAGGCAGCGGGATGCAGACAGGCAGCAGAGTCAGCAGCAAGAGCAGGGTGCGAGGGACTTCAGGTTATCACTGTTATGTGAGAGCATTGTGGTGAAACAGGGGCTTTTAGGAGGAATTTGGAAGAGGCAGCGAAGGGCTGCATCTGTGGGTGCAGCGCCTCTGGGTGGCCGGGTCTGGCACCAGAGCCTTTGCTACCCAAGGGACTTGCCCCTCAGGGTGCGAGAAGCTTCAGACTCTGAACCCCAAAACCTGGGGGCCATAGCCCAGCCCAGGGTCTCCTCCAGACTTGGGGCTCACTGCTCCCCGGCCCTCTTCTCTTCCCCTTTCTGCGAGAGGAGGCATCCCCAGCTCCTCCAGGCTCCAGCCCCAGATCCCAGGGTGGCCTGGATACGGACACCTGGAGAGAGGCCTGAGTGTTGATGGTGCCCTTCCTGGGGGGCAGGTTATGGGGCGAGTGGCAGACGGGATGGTGGTGTTTGCAAGGGTCAAGGAGGGAGACGGGGGGGGTCGGGGATTCAGAGCGCTGCCTTGGCCATGCTGGGGTCTGGCGGATGGTGAGAGATCCCCCAGGAGAAGACAGACACAGGCAGAGATTTTAGCCTGGGCAGAAGGAGGCAAGTCTGGAGCCGAGAGCGGGGTAATTAGGTGAGACAGACCGCAGGAGACGCTGGGCCGTAGCTTCTTCCCTTCTTTCAAGCCAAAGGGGCTTTTCGAAGGAAGTTTACTTCTCCCCTTCTCTTTCTTTTCCAGGAACAAAGTCCCAGTTTGGAGAGCCCTGACTCACTCGACTGAAGCACACGTTGACAGGGAAAGGAAACAATCTCTCAGCTGTTTCTGCTCCCCTCCCGAATGGCCCCTCGCAAAACATGCCACATGTTGGCAAGTCACCGGCTCATGGGGAGCTGGCAGGTAATGTACTGCGGCCGCGGAAAATTGCACCGCCGTGGGACTGGAGCATCCGTGGACCTGGGATAGTTGGGACCAGCTTATCTGAGAGCGGGGAGGGTGTGTATGTGTGGTCTAGGGGGTTAACATGTATGACCATGCACTTGCCTGTGACCTGCAACAGCCTGCTAGTTGCTGGCTCCAGCATCCTTGTCTAGTCCAGCCCCCGCTTTCTCCCCACCCCTAATACGCTCCTGTTGCCACCTCTCGGTCAGCTCGAGACCAGGCCATGTGCATTTACCTCAGGGTAAGGGCATGCACCTGGGCAGTTACCCTGGCATTGATGGCATGCAGCTCGCACCCTAGCTGACCCTGCCGTACCTTGTATGCATGCCCAGAGCCCTGCGGGCAGAGCGGGGAAGGCTTGGAGGGGCACTCAGGAGCGTGAGCTGATCATCTAAGGCAGTGGGGGCCAAGCTTTTTGGCAGGCATACCGCAAATTAGCCCCACACCCTCCCCGAGTGCTCCTCCAGTCCCCTTCCCCTTCTCAAGCTGCTGCTCTGCTTTCTGCTTCCCTCCGTGGTCCCCCTGCCTGAACTGCTGCTCCGCACAGGCTGCCCGTGTCATTTGTGGCATCCAGGCTGCAGTTTGACCATCCCCAGGGTTGGGAGACTGCAGTTCACATATGGGGTCTGCCACATCCACAGCCGTTATAGCGAGCCCAAATCCTGCTTAGGGTTTTTGTAAACTCGTGACACCTCCATTGGCTAAGGCTGCACGTTGCTGATGACAAGAGTTTGGCGCACACCGCTGCCTGCACCGTGGCACTGCTGCAGGGAAGAGGGTACTCCTATCCTCACATTGCCCTGAGCCCACAGGCAAAGCTGCTGGGAGAACAACCATCTCTCCGTGAGTATGGGGGCTTGCTCTTTTCGGAGGTGCTGAGCACCTGCAGGTGAGCAGGGAAGGTGTCTGCTTTGGGGTCTGGATGTGTGAGAGGGGAGCAGCAAGACGAAGGGAGGGACGGCAGCTCCCAGGAGAGAGCTGCTCAGAGACTCAGTGTTTGAAAGGGAACATCTTCATGGGGACAGCGCTGCCCGTGAGGCGTCCCAGAGGCCGACCCTTGTCCTCTCGCCCCGTGCAGACTCCTGGGGTTGCAGGTAGGGTTCACTCTATTCCAGCCACCCTCTTCCAGGGACTGCAGAAGACGGGACGAGCAGGAGGCAGTGCTGGTGCTGCCTCACTTCAGGGGTCAGTGCGTGGAGCTCTGATGCCTTTTCCTGGCTGGAGATGGCTTGGGGAAGGGCTGGCAAGGGGCAGAAAGAAGCATGCTCTACATTGAGTCTGGAGAAAACCTATACAGCAAACCTGCTGAAGACAAGCTGCTCCCCACGTAGTGCACTGCCAAAGGTGGTAACGATGGTGGTAGCCCTGAGCCAGAGGGTCGGGGCTCCAGCTGAAGTGGTTGGAGCCTCAGCGGCTCATCTCCCTGCCTGGTTTCATCCTATCGAGAGCTGAGAGATGAAGTCAGGCTGTTAGTGCTGGATGTAGCATCATCTCTGCAGCCGCACTAGTGGAGTCCATGAGACTTTCTGACGTGCTGGCATCCAGTGCCCTCTGCATGACGTGAGCACGGGCAGAGGGGTTTGTGCCAGGGAGGCCAGGGTTTGTGCTGCATTGCACAGCACAGGCTAGGCTAACAGCAGTCCAGTGAGGACAGAGATGAGGAACCAGGGCTACCCAAGAAGTTAGGTCATAGCAAAGGCAGGATTCACACTCCTCCTGGGGCCAGGAGCTGCAGTGGGACTTGGCTCCAAGGAAGGTTTTTGACCGCTGACAGAGCGAGCTCCAGCATGCTCCTGCCCATCCCGCTGGCCGTGGCTATTGCCATTAGAAGTTAGCAAAGGGGACGTGTCTTTTCCTGAGGGAATGGGGCTCAGTGGTGCTGTCTTCATGAGAAAGGGCCCTGGGGTTGGGTCTTGCTGTGGATGTGTGTGGTTGTGCATAGTGTCTCGTGGCGACACGACTGTCAGCCCCCGGCTCAGTCAGGCCCTTTCCCCTTCTAGGTGTGGAAGCTTCTCCACTCCTGTTGGGCTGTGCCTGTGTTGGGGTGAATCAGGCTGACCCCTTGCTACCGCCGCTCAGGCCTGGTGGAAAATGCGATGGTCCAGGGAGGGGCAAGATCTGGAGAAGTCCTGGATTTGACTCTCCCTCTGCTCCTCTTCTGCCTTTTGTCCTGCTGCTTCTCCCCACATTGCTGCCTGATGGAGACTTTGCACAGCTGGGTGGACTGGGGCTTCCCTGTGGAGGCCACTGGGGCTCCCACCAATGCAAACTCCAGAAGGGATTTCGAGTCCGGGACAAGAACACCTCCATGGTGGCACGGTCCAGCCATTCCCTGGTGGCCCATGAGCCACCCTCCATCACCGGCTCCTTTCAGGCTTTGGCTGGGGCTCAGGGAAGTTCATGGCTTAGCGCAGGGCCAGCGGACATGGTACTTGTGGCTAAGTGATTGCAATGGGTCTCACCTTCATGTGTAGCCTGTACATCATCTCCAACCTACCTGATAACACCAATGATCTAAGCAATGACCAAGTACCCTGTGGGAATGAACTGGATCCCAAAAAGCAGCTTCCCCTCCCCTCCCTGCCTGCCATCTCCCGTCCCTGGGAGAGGCACGACTATGTCTTTAGGGGTGGGGGTAGGGGGGCTTTTTTTGCTTGTTGATTCAGCTCCTGCTGACTCAGTTGGTAGAGGAGAGAGGCTGGACTGCCTGTGCCAGCTCAGCCTGCCCTGTGAATCAGCGTGACCGGGTGCCTTTCCCTTGGGAAGAGCATCCTAGTCAGAAAGCACCAGCCTCGACTTCAGCAGATGAAACTATCCAGGGTGGAGACAGGGCCAGCCAGACTAGGTGCCCAGGGCAGGAGGTTTTCTGTGCTGGTGTCTGGACCTGAGGTGATGGCTATACTGGGATTGCCTGGGGCAGGAGGTTTTCGGTGCTGGTGTCTGGACTTGTGGCGATGGCTATACCGGGGCTGCCTGGGGCAGGAGGTTTTCGGTGCTGGTGTCTGGACTTGGGGCGATGGCTATAGTGGGGATCCCTGCGGGGCACCAGTGCAACTGTCACCCAGGCAGGCACAGCCAGGCTTTGCAGGGCAGATTTACAAACTGTTGGTGGAAAGGCAAGACACTTGCTGTCCCTTTCTTTCTGCATGGGGCGGTTCAATGTCACGGGATGGACAGGGATGCACAGTCCCATTGGAGCCATAGCACGCAGGAGGGGGCTGGTGTCCTGGGGAGCCTGGCTCTCCATGCTTCAGCTCCCCAGGGGCAGAGGGGATGAGGGGCAGCAGGTGTGGTAGGAGATGGGACCTGGTATGAGGGTCGGGTTAGGGTGTAGGGATTTATTGGTGTCCCTGTAAAGAGCGTGTGGGGAGGGGTTACAAACTATTTGGAGGGGCCCTGCACAAGTCCTAAGTTGGGGGAGAAGGGGGAGGGGAGCCATGGGGAAGATCGATCTCTCCCCACAGATCTGTCGGTGATGTGGTTTCTGGCCGCCAGACAGGTCACCCTGCTGGACAGTGGACATTGCCCCGAGCTTGGCGTTCGGGGCTGGCTGTGCAGGATGGGGGAAGCCCTGGACTCTTCCCTCCCCGGGGATCATTAGCAGGGAGCCGCTGAATTGTGCATCTCCAGCTCCATCTACTCACCTGCCCCCTCCGGAGCAGCGATGACTCCCAGCCTGTTCACCAGTCCTTTGGGCAGAGCCAGCCGTGCCCACGGGACCTGCTCCCGCACCGGGGCTGTGGGCTCAGCGCCTGGCTATGAGACCGTCGCTCTCTTGCTCTCCGCTTGGTACCCCAGCTTAGCCTTGCCTAAGCCAGCGGCTATACGCAACGCATTAACATTCTTCTCTCTCACCCTTACCACGGCTAATCTTTGTTCCCAATAAAACCCAAATGCAACCAGATGAGAGATTACAGGGGGGCAGGGGGCGGGAACCCAGCAAAAAACATCCAGTAATGGCAAGCAGAGAGAGGATGAAAAAGAAAACAAAACTTTTTAATTTTAAAAAACCTTTTCTTTAAAAACACGTGTGTAAAGTTTACAGCATAAAAATAATATCTCACGGGTATAAATGCGATGTAATAAGAGTCCTACTAACACACTTGTAAACACCTAGGAGGACATTAGCTCTTTGGTACCGTAGTTTGATCTCAGTTTGGCTTCTCCCCCCCACCCCCCATGACTTTAGACAGGCTAACGACAAAGATGAGCGCAGGAGATGTTTCCATCCAGGCATGAACGTGGCGGAGGAAGAGCCCAGGACAGGCGCATGCTGCCAGGACAGAAGGCACCAGGTAATGTTTCATCTGATTAGGTAGAAGTCCTGACTCTCCCCACTCTCTCAATCCTGCAGCCCCCAGGTCTGCTGTTGTCCCAGCTGCTGCAATGCCACCCAGCTGAGTGACTTCAGGCCGTGGCAGCAGTCTGGGAGGTAGCCTGAGGTCCTGGTAGGCTTCACCTGGGCAGGGCCAGGAGGGCAGGGCCTGCAGGTGCCCAGGAGCTGCCGCTCGGCTGCTCTCTGAATGGACGTGCCATCGCTGAGCCGTGCTGCTGTGCTTGGCCCTGCCAGCTCTCGGGGGCTGCTCTGGCTGGCGGCCACGGTTCCTTGCACCATGGCATGTGTGGGCACTCTGGACACCAATACCGTGACCCCAAAGCTGGGCTCGGGGGCAGCACCGAGGCGTGATGTGTGAATGAGGAGTAAACCCTGCGGAGGGGTGCCTGCCCCTGCCTTGCTCACAATGCAGCTTGCCTTTGGTAAAGCTCTCCCAAAAGATGCAGTGAGGAGACCCCCTGCCTGCCTCCATCCAGGGTCATGCACTGGCGCCTAATGTGGTGCCCCGTCCCACCCTATTACCGAATCTCTTGGATGTTTCTGTCCACCTGGCCCTGAACCTCTCGGAGAGTTGTTGGGCCTGCACAAGGGGGCATTTCCCACTTTGGCCAACTTTCTACTGGCTGCTCTTTGTCGGTGCCTGGCAAACTCCTGCCGCTGGGAAGCCCCCTCCAGCAGGGTCCCCGGGGCTGGGAACCGAGGCAGCTCATTGCAAGTCAAGTCCACCATGCTCTGAATTTCACAACGCAGCGCCAAACACTGGTTTAAACAACACATCCGAGGAGCAGAAGACAAGAGGACTACAAACCGCGTGCACATCAGCATAAGCGTCTTAAACATGGAAAGAAACACTGCGGCGTGACAGGCATCCCCCGGATATACATAGCACAAGGAATAGTGGCTGGCAGAAAGAACAGGCTTATACTGGTGCTGATAACATTGGACGAGCTGCGGCGTAACATACAATTAAAGAGAGGCGGTAGAGATGGCCCC
This sequence comes from Alligator sinensis, assembly GCF_000455745.1. Lineage (NCBI taxonomy): Eukaryota > Metazoa > Chordata > Crocodylia > Alligatoridae > Alligator > Alligator sinensis. The sequence goes on along the minus strand of NW_005841980.1, from coordinate 2,934,385 downwards.
AAACTGCAGAACTGGATTCCCTTTGCGGAGGCTGGAAAGATTTAGGGGCTGGGATGTGGGGTTCAGTTTGGGCTCATCTCTACATACACAAAAACCCCACAACCAAACAAAACCAACCACATAAACTAAAACCTAGAGGCATTGGTTCCCTTCTGAATAGGATTGGACGCATCCCGGTTACAATTGATGGCAACGGAAAAGTTATGGTATTTTGCCCCCCATGGTCTGATTTACCGGGGGCTGGAATGTCAGAAGTAGGGAGGGGGGGAGAGAGAGAGAGAGAGAGAGAGAGGCGGTGAACCCTAAATCTGGGCTGGTTTGGGCCACTGACTCTGTTCTGTGGGCACCTGGGGGGCTTTCCCCAGAGCTGTTTCCAATGTGGTGAATTGAGCCAAGTGAGTCCACTCTTTGGAAAACGGGGTTCCCTCCTTGGGTTTCCTGGGGCTACCTGGCTGGTGTCTTACCTTGCGTGGCGCTCACCTGGCCAGCACCCTCTACCCTGAGCTGAAAGGCTTTCTACTGCGGCGGCAAGGCAGCAATCTCACCGCACGCCCTGGGCAGGATGTGAAACTAAGTTCTGCAGCCAAGCGGAAAGCAGATCAGACACTTCGCATCGAGCCCAGACAGGGCCACAAAGCATCCGACTGGCATCAGGTTCCCTTTGCCTGTGACTCCCGCCGCCAGAGCCAGAAGGTCTGATGTGTGCAGTGCAGCGTTGCACAGAGAGGCAGCAGCTAATGGGGTATTTCAAGTAAAGACCTGAAAATACCACGGAGTGCAAGAATGGGCTTGGCAGCAACTATTTTAATAACTCTAGTAACTTAAGGGTAATGCCAACTGGTTGGAGAACATCTAAGGTAGCATCTGTTTGAAGATGAAGGGTGGAGGGAAGTAATTAGAGCAACAACAGGCCTGTTAAGCTGACCTCAGCAACAGGACAGGTGTCAGGGGGAGCTTTGAAGGAAAGAATAAAGACAACGAGGGAAAAGAAAAAAAAGAAAAGGGGGGCGAGAGAAAATACAACCTGGGTTTGCTGGAGCTAAACCAGACCAGTCTGATCTCTTTCTTTGCTAAGCTATCTAATCTGTGATATGCAGTAGATTGTATCTCTCAGGACACCAGAAAAGCATCCAATATGGTGACATGTGGGAAATAATTAGTGAAGCTGGAGATGATTAATATGAGATGTTGCAAAGCGAGCAAGGGACTGGCTAAAGGAGAGATGGCAACTGGTTACCCAGGGCAGCCTCAGGTGAGAGGGGAGTTACTAGAGGAGCTTGTTAAGGATCAGTCTTGGGACCGATCTTATTTCATTGAGGACTTGGGCACAAAATGTAGGAGAAGGGGAAAGAAAACGGTTGATGAAACCAAATTTGGGAACATTGTCAATCCAGTGGGCGAGCAGAAGGCCTTGGGGACTGGAGTAACAGGAACAGAGGGCGTTTAAAAGTGCAAAGGGCAAGATCATGCACTTGAGGGCTAACGACAAGAATTTCTGCTATGTGCTGACAATCCCTCAGCTCCAGCGACAGCAGAGGAGAAAGGTCTGGTTGCGTTTGTGGATCGCAGGTTGGCTCTGAGCCTCCCCTGCAATGCAGCTGTGGAAAAGACCAGTGCAATACCAGGATCTATCACGCAAGGTATTTTCCGTAGACAGAGGGAAGTACGAAGGACATTGTGCAAGATAATGGTAGGATGCCATCTGGGATCTTGGGCACCGTGCTGGCCACCCACATGCGAGAAAGACGAAGTGAAACGGGAACAGGTGCAGAGAAAGGCGATGAGGAAGAGGAGGGGAATGGAGAGCCTGGCTTAGGAGAGGAACGCAGCCGGCTGGACCGCTTAGCTTAGCAAAAGGAGAGCATTACTCTCCAAAAGTACGGCAGGAAGGGAGACAGCAGGGAGGGAAGAAAGCGTTTCAAGCTGAAGGACGATGTTGGCAGCAGAACAAAGCGGGATCCCACTGGCCATGCATACCTATAGTCTGCAGGAAGAAGTAATCCAAGAAGAAATCAATCAGAGTGGTGGCAAGAGGCCTAACTTTTTGAAAGACGGGCCTGATCAGTCATTCATAGACATCACAGAGAAATGGGGCTGCAAGGGCCCCCCAGAGCTCGTCTAGTCTAACCCCCTGCCCGAGGCAGGATCCGCCCAGTCCAAACCCTCCTAGACACATCCAGCATCTAAGCTCACAGTGGGAACAGGATTGTATGATACCATGTTTGCAACAGCAGGGATGGGCTTTACCCCAGGAAGCCCCTTCCAGGGCTATGATCCCATGTTCAACTGCAAGGAGTAAGAAGAGGCGCCGTGAAGAGAGAAACCAGCCTGGCAGGTAAAGCCTGTGATCATGCAGGGACCCGAGCCCACCCGGGTGGAGCATACGTGCCACTCGCATTGTGGGAGAAGAGCAGTGGCCCTGCAGGAGTGAGACCCCATGGGCTGACCTTGCGGTGGCACGTACCCACCTGAGCCTCCACCACGTAAAGGTAAAGCGGTCTCACCCCACGCAGCTGCAGTGTTGTGGCCTGGGGGCTGCTCATGGCACATGGAGCTTACTAGAGGACTGGTACGTGGGGAAAAACGTTTGCTGTTCACAGGGCAGATGCTCTGGATGCTGGGAAGGCTGACCTTTCAGGCTGGAAAAGACAAACTGTACTGACTGTGGTTATTATCAGCAGCACTCTCCTGGCTACCACTAACAGTGTTTGCATTTTACTGGCAAGGCAAACCTCACGGGACATGCCTGTTCCCCTCGGTCTAGCTTTAGCGAGGCCACTATGAACAAAGGGTCACCCCAATGTCTGACCAGCTCTCTCCGGAGGCACGCAGCCACTGAGTGCGGCTGGGGAGGGGAAGGTGAAAGAGGTGATGGAGGCCCGGGAAAGGCTCGAGTCTACTCAGTACTCTCGGAGGAGGAAAACTGCGGTTTCCCCAATTGAAGTGATTCCCCTTGCTACCGCGGCTGGGCTGCTTCTTGCCCACCTTGGCAGGGACTTCACACTCTGTTTGAAATGCTGGGTGTGAAGCAGGAGGGAGGGTCTCCACGTGTCCACCCTGCAGATGGCTTTGTAAGGGAGGGTGATCGGGTCATGCCCCCCAGCCCTTTCCTCCAGACCGATCCTCCCTCTTCTGTTCAGCTCCCAGCCCGCAGGGCTCCAGGCGCCACATCTGCCTGGGATCAGCTGGCCCCTTGCAACTGGACAGGCTGCTTGGTGGCTTCCCTCTGGCAGGTGGGCCACCAACAGCTTCTCAGTGGCGGGGGCATAGACATGGCATGGCACTCGGGGGACTTCACAGCCTCTCTTTTTCTCTCTCTCTCTCTCTGTCTTATGTGAGATGTCTTTGGGCCTCCTAGGCTGGTGTGCTCGCACCCTGGCCACTCAGCATGGCTTTGCCTCGGGAAAGAGGCTCAGTTGACACCCCCTGTCCTGAAGGAAAGAGGAACTCAGACAAGCCCCTGACTCTACCTGGTCCCCACAGACAACACACAGCCGGGATGGGAGACCCTCCCAGCCAGGTTCAGCGGCGCATCACGTTGAACAGGTAGCCATTCCTTCCTTATACTGGCCCTGGATGGTGAATGAAGAGATCTGGCTTGTTCCCTTGAAGCGAGTGATCGGGGTTAGCGTTCACACAGGAGAAGACGGCTCTGAGTGTCTCCAGGTCCCGGCATGCCCTTGGCAGCCCAGGGAGCAGCTCTGAGCAGAAGGAGGGTTCAATCTAGGACAGCCCCTTGGGATGCCTGCAGCAACGTGGCGCAGCACCACGGGTACCTGTACCACAGTGCTTGCGGTGCTGCCCCATCTCCGAAATGCTGCAGAGGGTGTGTGCGCCGGCTAGCGACCCAACGTCTCTGAGACCCACCGCAGGCCTCTTTTCGGCAGTCGCTATACCTTGGTTGTGCTTGAGGGAGAATCCCGTTTCTCTTAATGGCTGGAGTGTGGCCTTTTGGCTTCTCTTCGCCTCACCAGCGAGCTACGAGAGGGGGCTGTCTGTCCAGCCGGCCATCCCTGGCAGCTCTGCTGTGCCCACCGCATGGCTGCTACACCGAGCATCAGAGAGGCGGGTACGATGGAGATGAGCTGGAATTCAGCGCCGTGCATTTTAGCAGGGCGGGATAGAGGCTGGGATATGCAATCAAGCAGAGGGAAAGGCAACGTCTCCTATAGAGACAGCATCTCCTTTCATGGTGAGAAGAGGTTTTTCTGTGAGCAGACGCCTCTGCTCTTCCACAGTTGGGTGGCTGGGATGGTGTGTAGCAATGGGACGGGGTGGGGGTTGGCGCGTGGTCCTTTGGCACAGAAAGGGAACGCGTCCGTCTTTCCCCGGTTGTGCTGGAAGGTGGGATGAAAAAAGGAGCACTGAGGCACAGGGGTCCCCCGATGCATAGCACAGCTCTGCCAGGTTGGGTTGGCCCCTGGCCCATCTCCCTGGTGGGTGAGGTGCAGCATCAGCCCAGAGCCAGCTACAGAAAGCTCTCCTCCGTGTCGTGATGCCCAGGGCTCGGCTGCTGGCAGCCTGGCTTCAGCTCTGGTTCTGGTTCTGGTTCCGGTTCTGGTTCTGGTTCCTCATCCTGCGCTGGGATCAGGGGGCTGTCGCAGGATATCGTAGATGAGGTGTTTGCCTCGTTCAGTGTAGAGCTGAAGGGAGGAGAGAGGAAGAAGCAGAGAAATAAATGCTCTGTCTGAAGTTTCTCATGGCCGGAGAGGGACCCACATGACTCTCCTGTGCCATGATAACAGGGATGTGTCACCTGCCAGCGTGAGGATGCTGAATGCCAGCTGGCAGCCTGGGTGGGCAGGACAGGGGGCAGGCAGTGGGTAAATCTAAGGATCCTGGAGGGACAGGGAGAAGATCCCAGCTTTGCCCTCCTTGCTCACATCACAGCCCACCCTTGCCACCACGGTGCTTGCAGAAAGGTCAGAGGCCAGAGGTGAGGGGGGTCAACGTAGGGGAAGCACGAGGAAGCTCGGGTTGCCTACCTGGCCCGGCTGACGGAAGCTTCCTGGGGGATATCGTCTGCTCCGTCGGGCTTGGGGTCGGGCAGGGGGATGATGTAGTCGTTGTCCCCTTCGTTCTGTTGCACGGCAGTATAGAGGATGCTGCTGGCGCTGGAGCTGTGCTGGGCACCGTTCACCCCGGCGATCCTGGGCTGAGTGCGGACGACGGCAGGGTGGTCACTCCTCAGGAACTCCTCATCGACCTGCTGGTACCTCTGTGCCCGCGGGGCAAGTGGCAAAGAAACACGACGTGAGGCGAGTGGGTACAGCCAGCTGGGACCCTGTCAGCTCTCCCTGCTCCCTCGGGCATCTAAAGGGACACTTCAGAGCCTGTGCAAGAGGCAGATCAGGCACCTAAAAGCTGCCAGTGGTTGAAGACGTGGAAGGGAGTGGCTTGACTCTGGGGAAGAGCCAGGGACAGAGCTCAGGGCTGGGCGCGAGCCATAAGACAATGCTTGTGTTTGGTTTTTTTTCATACATCCCGGACGTTGCCACCACCCAGGACAAACTGGGCAATGTCACTGGACAGGCTTTTTTTTGCTGGCCCCTACCATAGACTATCCCAAAGGGAGCAGCTCACTCTTATTCCTTTAAATGCACCAACTGAGCTTGATGTCAGATCAGGCGGACTGATCTGCAGATTAACGCGGTTGATCCAACAGGCTTGATGAAGGGTGGGAGCGATACACCCAGAGCCCTTCATCTGTCCCTAACGTGCAGGCACGGGGGCTCTGGGGACGTACCTTCTTGTAGCCGTCCATCAGCAGGTTCCCCATCAGCACCACCAGCTGTGAGAAGGAAGGTCGGATCTCAAACTTCTCTTCCCAGCATTTCTGCATGATATCGTAGCTGGGGGAGACAGAGGTGGAGGGGAAAGCTTAGTGCAAGGAGTTAGAGGGTGGGAGCGGTGAGGTGGGGAGGCATCGGAAGATGCAAGGCCAGTGGGAACTCGGGTGGGTAGCACTTACATCTCGTCAGAGGCATGCGTGGGCTTGGACATGCGATAGCCCCGCTTGATGGCGTTGTAAAACTGCTCGTTCATGGGCAGCTCAGGGTAGGGCGTCCCACCTTGGAACAGAAAATAGAGCAGGAAATCAGCCTAAGGGACCGCGGGGGACAAGAGGGGCTTTAGGACTGGGGTCTTTCTCCTGGCGTGGGTGAGAAATGGAGAGAAGATGCTCCTGGTTTGGTGGCGCCTTGCCAAAGGGCTGTGCTCGGTGGAGGGGAGGGGAGTTTCAGGACACCTACCCAGTGTGAATATCTCCCAGAGGAGGATCCCGAAAGACCACACGTCACTCAGGGTCGTGTACAGGTTGTTGAAGATGCTCTCGGGCGCCATCCACTTCAAAGGCAAGAAAGTCTGCGAGGAAAACACAAAGTGGGAATGGGTTTGGGCTGCTGGGCAATGACGGCTCGTGTCTGTGCCACCGGCAGGAGGGGAATGCAGACGCCAGCCCCTGACTGCGCTTTTGTGGTATGGACCTCCATCTTTAGGCTTGGGACGGGCCGGGGCCTGATGGGAGGTGGATACCTGGCCCCGGGGTGAGGAACTCCTCTCCTCTCCCCATCTCCTGTGCTACTCCAGCCTGGAGGCCTTGAGACCCGCTGGGAGAGGCCTGGCTGAGGGCTCTGCTGCATGCTTTGGACATGGATCCACTTGCGCAAGGGATATCAAAAATAATCCCCAGGAAGCGTTGCGAGGGAGCTAAGTTTCGTTTCCTGTTTTATCAGGAAAGGCAGCCACGCTGAAGCTACATTGGAAAGTCCCATGCAGGAGGGACCTTGCTCCCTGCCCAGGCTCTGACGGCCCAGTGGGGGCTGATCCTTGCTTTCCAGCAATGAGATTTGGTCACTGAGTTCCCGTTTTCGCATACCAGACTGTGATTTCTCAGGAGGAGAAGGGAAGGAGGGAGACTGAACCTCCCTTCCTCCTTCACCTATTTCTCCAGGCCAGGGGAATGCTACTGCAGCCGCTAGCTAGAGCACTGGGCTGGCATTCAGGACACGAGGCTCTGCCTGGGTCTGCTGGGTGACTGTGGGCAAGTGACTTCCCCTCCCTGTGCCTCAGTTTCCCCAACAGCAACGTGCAGCTGATGACAGTCTTCCCTTTGGAAAGCACGCTGAGATGGATAGATGAGCATGCGAATGCTCACTAAGAGCCGGGGATTCCTGTTCTCCTCCTGCAATGCCCCCAAGCCCCAGCTCACACCTGTTAAGCCAAGAGAAGATGGGGAGGACGTTCATTCGCATCGTGGGATCTTTTCCCTGCTTGAAAGCCCAGGCCTCCCTTCTGGAGAGCCCTCGTGCTGGGTGCAGAAGCGTGGGGGACCGGAGACTCGAAGCTGCTCGCTGCAAAGGGGGATGGCGTGCGAGGTGCTAGAGCACTCCCAGGGCCCCAGCTGGAAGGGGCCATGGTAGCACGATGTCCCTACTGCAGTTGCAGTTCCCTAACTGCTTGCATCTGAGCCTAGAAAGCATGAGCGTGTCGTTCCATGACCCTGTGCAAAGCCACAGGCCAGGCATCCAGGGGAACGATGAGCCTTGCTGCTGGCAGTGGGATAATGGCCTACGTGTGCTCTCAGGCAGGGGTTATCCCAGGCTAGTTCTGCCCCACACAGGGCTAGTAGCCCGGTAAAGACACCTCACCTGGGTGAGAAGGACAGGGAGGAAGGGCATCGCGGAAACACCTGGCTCCCAGTACTCACGTTGCCCTTGGAAATGTAGTTAGAGTCTCGCACAATGTCCCGGGCCAGCCCGAAGTCGCAGATCTTCACCAGCTTCCCCTCGCAGATCAGCACGTTCCTTGCTGCCAGGTCACGGTGCACGCACTGCGGAGCAGGGGACAGAGCCGTCAGAGAGGGAGCCCAGGGAGCAGAGTGGATTTAGGAGCCAAGTGCTGGCTCGGGGGTTGGAGTGTGGACCTGGTCGGATTTGAGCCAGGCTTGGCTGCAATCTGCAGGCAGAGATGGTCT
>NW_005841980.1:2913519-2926258 GCF_000455745.1 Alligator sinensis | reverse complement strand
TGAAAAGGCCTGTTGTCTCCTGAGTGGGCTCCACTGTCAGAGGGTAGGGAGTGAGCTCCTGCAGAAGCTGCAGTGGAGACCCAGGGGCTTTTGGCCTCCCCAGGACAAGCTCCGATACCTCCCTTGCACATGCCGAGCAGCGCTGCATACGTACATTTTTGGAAGCCAGGAACTCCATGCCGTTGGCTACTTGGAAGCTGAACCCGATGAGGTCCGTGTAGCTGAGAATGGGGGACTCGTTGATCAAGGTTGCCTGGTCTGTCCTCTCAGGAGCTGGAAGGAACAGAGAAAGGGACAGAAACACAGTGAGCATTGTCAGCAGTCCTCCACGTTGACTCAACCAGGCAGAAAGGAAGTGGTTTTGGGGTTTGCTGGGCCTCCACAGTTGGAGGGGAGAAGCCAAGACACCTTGGTGTGGGAGATGCTCCAGCTCAGCCCTAACCATGTTACATCCACGGATGTGACTTTTCGATCACGCTCCAGCCATAGGGGCCGGTGACCCTGGCACAACCCATGCATCCTTCCCTGGCCCTGAGCAGTGCCCGCAGGTACCTGATGGGGAGTAGCTGTCCAGCTCGTACGGCGTGCCGTAGTTGGAGGCCTCAATGTCAGCGTACTTGATCTCTCCTTTCATATCCGACATGGGCACGTAATCCAGGGAGTCATCCTTGCTCATGTCCATGTAGCCTCCATCGCTCTCGATGGACACGGATGTCTGCCTGCAGAGCAGGGATGGGAACAGGGAAGCAAAGGAGCCCCTCAGTGCAGGCAGGCAGGCAGGCAGGCGGGGAGGAGAGTTGGCCTGTCCCTGCCATGCTGGGAACGGAGGCTGCATTTATGGAGCTCTATTCCAGTGGTCAGCACTATCAGCTGCCCACCTACACTTGCTTGCATCTCAGTCGTGCGTGCACACATCTGTGCACAAAGCAGGCACTGGCACATGGCAGTGGCCAGCTGCATGCCTGAAACAGCGACAGCTGGGAGCAGATGTTGTGCTGACACACGGGTGCCTGGGATTTCTGGCAGAATTGCAGTGTCTGCAGTTGATCTGCACATGCCTAACTTCTGACTGGGTTTCCTTCTCCATTACCAGGGATGGTGGAAGCCCCTGGCAGGACTGGGGGGCTCAGTGGGACAGTGTTTGGGAGCACTGGGAATGAATCACACTCTCTGCTCAGGGGGGCCGGCAGGAGTCAAATGCTCCCAAAGGGCTGGGGAGGCAGCCAGCGTCTCACCTGCCTGCTGCAGTGTTGCATCTCTGGTTTCCCCACGCAGCTGTTTGTCCTGGAGGGTGCTCACATCAGAGCAGAAAGGCAGGGCATGGGGCGGGGGGGATTGCATGGAGGTCTGGGTATAGCTTTGTCTGCTTACACCTGCAAATTGTGTGTGCGCGCATGTGCAAATGCTAAGCAGGTGCCTAATTAGGTATTTGCATGTGTTGGCATGGTGCACACTGTGGGGGTTGTACCTACAGGTACCAAAGACCAGGCACCTCCTTTTGGAAACATGTGGCCCTATTGGTGACCCCGGTGGGCAGAAATCCCAGGCTGCGAGGATGCCACAGCTCAGAGACTCCCTCAAGGTCTGTACTTGAAAACCGAGTCCAGACTGTTGCCCATTGCTCAGTTTTAATAGTTGTCTCGTCTGCCTTGGAAGGGAAGCTGCAAGTGGTTCTCACAGTGTATGGAGATGCTGCCCCTTCCAGTAGCACCTCTGCGCGCTGGGGGGGAAAGCTGCTTTGCAACTCCCCGCTGCAATGCCTCTCTGCACACGCGCTCCCATGCCTCTGTCAGCAGGGCAGAAATAGGGGTGGCTTTGCTGTGTGAGGCTGGGAAAGAACTGGGATGCACCAGGGCACTGGACCCTTGGGCCCTGCAAATGCACAGCTAGAACTAAGCCAGGGCCCCGAAACGTGCTGGGAACACCTGGTTTCTTCACTGGACTTGTCCAGTGTAGATCTGGCCTGCAGATCTCCCCAAAGTCACCTGCCTTCAGCCTGGAGAACAGAGTCCCTGGAGCTGCACAGCCCAGAAAGGACGTGGCTCCATTGCTAGGGCCTGAGATGACTGTAGGCCAAAGGGTGTTGCCGAGCGGTCACCTCTGGATCTGGTCCTCACTGAAGGTGTTTCCGTAGAGCTCAGCCTCCCGCCTGCTCTTCTCGCTGTAGTACTGCAGGAAGGTGTGCTTGTTGCGGTGCAGGTAGTCCACCAGGTCTCCGTAGCGGCAGTACTCTGTGACAATGTAGATGGGGCCTGGGGGAGCAAAGTCCATTGAGTCAGGGGGGGCCTGAAGGCAAGAAAATCACTTGCATTGGGTGGGAAACAGGCTTCTTAGCTCAGGGGAAGGTTGGTGGGACTGAAAAATGTTCTCCCCCATCTTCCCCTGCCCTGAGCTGCAACACCAAAGATCCTGAGAAGGGGGTTGCATGGCCTAGGGGGGGGGTTTCCAGGTGAGGGAAGGGGGAGGCAGGAGGTACCTCCTTTGGTGCAGGCTCCAAGCAGGTTGACGATGTTCAGGTGAGGCCCCAGGTGGCTCATGATCTTCAGCTCCGACATCAGGGCCTGCTTCTCGCTGCTCCTGGCAGTAGCTGTGCAACAGAGGCACCCACAGGATGAAGTCTGAGGGGTGAGGGCGTGACTCCGAGGTGGGCACAGCCCTCATGGAGACCGCAGGGCAATCAGAGAGCGGGGCACTGTGAGTCTGGGGCAGGGAGCCAGGGTCCTGCCATGTCAACCTTGGCAGGACCCTGACATGGGGCTCAGCCCTCTTATGGGGCTACTGCCACCGCAGCTTTGCTGCCAGAGGTCCCTAGTGCCAAGCAGCAGGCACCAGAAACCTCCTTTGTCAGCCCAGAAGGGGTTTTATCAGTGCTTCAGCAAAAGGATGTACTGTTTCCACCCCTGCCACACCTGACCTACCGATGCTGGCAAAATAGCATAGGGGAGATAAGCCACTGCCATGCAACCTAGCCCTTGAGAGGCAGGGCAAGGATGACAGCAATGCATAGATGTCATGCTCTGGCCACGCTATCCATGGGCCAGGGAACTAGATCAGCCATGACTGACCAGAGCCAGAGCTGGCATGGCTCGGACCCCACCGTGCCCAGTGCTGGCAGGAGGGAGACAGCGACTGAATCTGGTGGGAAACTCACACTTGAGCATCTTCACGGCCACCTTCATGGAGGACTGCGAGTGGCTCAGGCCGTGGGCTGTTGCCTCCACCACACGGCCAAAGGCCCCGGACCCGAGCGTGCGCCCTGCAGAAAAACACCAGCGAGAGACCGTTGGCAACCCCAGGGGCCGTCATGCGGGGGAAGGAGGGGCCCACAAGGCAGCTGCCTGGAAAAGGCATGTCCCCTGCCGGACTGACCGGCCTAGCCACAGCCGTCCCTTGGGGAATGACGGCGGCCGTGAGCTATGGTGTTTGTACAAGGGCCGATTTCCGCCCGTCTGGAATGAGCGGGCTGCCAGCCATGGTATGAATAACAGGGAAAACCCAGCATCCCGGTCCAGGAGAGACGCCGGCCTCCCCGCTCTGGCCGCCAGGGGGCAGGCGGCATGGCCAGAGGCCTGGGCTGTGCCTGGAGGTAGCGGCCCTGGGGTCTCCCCAGCTTTCTGGACCTAAGTCCCTTGACTCAGCCTCATGCCTCCCCCCTTGCCGGGGAGAACCAGGCCTCCCAGACTGAGCCCACAGGATGTCTACCTGGTGATGCTCAGAGCCTCCAGCTCTCCCTGGAAAACAGCAGAGCTGTTTTACTGCATGCACTAGGTGCATCCTCCTTCAGCCATGCATGATGCAGCCCGTGCAAAGCCACGCAGCTCTCTTCCTTGTGGGCTGGCTGAGTGTCTCTGCTCTGCCCTGCAACCCAGGGCCCCCTTTCTCCTGCTGTCCCAGCCGTGGCTGTTGACATGCCCGGATGAACAGCTGGAGGAGGATATACAGACCCCAGGCAAGTGTGTGTTGCCCCCTCCAGTCCAGCAGGCCCTGGCTGTGGGCATCTGCCCCGCTTCAGAGTGGCTGGAGAATGACTTCACCCTGATCTTTCGTAGCCCCCACACTTGGCCCGTCTACGGGGGGGGGTTCCCTGCCTCCCCTTACCCAGCACCAGCTTGTCCCTGGGGACCTCCCAGCTGGAGTCGTAGGGGAGTTGCAAGGGGTCCACGTAGATGTACTCGTGTCCGTCGGAGCTCACCGACTCGATCACCTTCCACCGGATTTCGTAGCGAGGTTTCTAGAGCGGGGCAAAGGCGGGGACAGAGTTCAGGGTGAGGGGGGCAGGGAGCGCAGTCTGGAGAGGTGTCGGAGGGACGAGCGAGGAGCTGAGCTGGGATATGTTGCTCTCAGGCAATGACCTGCATCCTCTGGGTGCCCCATGGCTGGGGACACCCCCCCACCACCCCGTCTGCCCTGTTTCTGCGCCCATGAGAAGCCCAGCTGCTGGGCATCCCAGCCAGGGAGCAGAGCATGGCCAGCCCAGCTCCCTGTGCCAGCTCCCTGGCCCGATGGGAGGGACCGGCCCCTGCCCCAGGCTCCGCAAGGGGAGGGCTCCCAGCTCGTACCTTCCTCCACAGGATGATGAGGATGATCAGGGAAGTGACGATGAGTGCCAGCAGACCCAGGATGACCCCAGAGATGATGATCACCTTGAAGGACAAGGCTGCAACGCCGCCCCATGGACAGCCGTCAGCTCCCTCCAGCCAGGGACACCCCCAATGCACCCCTCTGGCCCTCTCCTCACCCCATTACAGTTTCCCTGCCACACACCCCACAGGCCTCATGTCAGCTGGCCCACTTGGGGCTTCTGGTCTGTCCCTTGGCAGCCGTCATGGTGCCAGGCCTCCCAGGAGAGGGACCGTGTTTCCCGGCTGGTCTTTCTCCCACGGGAAGTGCTAAGAGACACGGACCTAGGATGGCTCAGCCCAGGGGTGTCCATCCCCAAGGCTCTGCTCCCCTCCCTGCCACCGGCACAGACCCCGCCACGGGTCCCAGGGCAGGGGTCTGCTTCCCTGCCCCAGGGGATGTGGGCACAAACGCCAGGGTGGGAGGGAATTACAGGGACTGACGGCCCCTTGGTCACAGGAGAGCTCTGTGGGGGCTTTGGGAGGAGGTCTGACCTCGAGGGTCTATCAGGAAAGGCAGTGGTCACCCTTCGGTCTGAGCTGGCTCTGTTTGGATCCAAGCCCTCCGTCTAGGACCCCAAGCGAGGCCCAGCACCTGGATCTATGGGGACGTGGCACTCTCTAGTGCCCGAGTGCAAACAGCCGGGGGATAACGTGGGTCCCGGTGCAAAGTCTGTGGTCAGAGGCATGCATGCAACTGCACCCCCTTCCAGTTCAGCCGGACCTCGGGGGCCCAGCTGCATGCATTGACGGGGGCTGTGCACCCATCAGACAAAGGCAGGAGCTCTGCTGGGGGAGGGAAGGACAGGGCTGGTTAATCCCATGGGCATATAGCGGGAGTGAGGCAATCCCTGGTGGTCACCCATGGGTGGCCAAGGGCTGCGCATCAGCAGAGACTTCTCCCACCTCAATGCAAGGAGGTCGTCCCCTAGGGCTGAGACATCTAGGCCTCAGCAGGCTCCCCCTGCCCACCTGGCTGTGCTCTGGACCGCGGCGTGGACATGGCCCAGGCTGAGCGGGGATGGCATGACGGGACTCACCGTGTGGCACCAGCTTGATGTCGCGGTGGCTGGTGCCCAGCAGGTTCTGCGCGGCGCACCGGAGCAGCAGGGGCTCGTCCACCCGGCGCAGCTGCAGTGTGCTGTGGACGTGGTACACCCGCAGCGCCTCGTGGTACGTGGCATTGGTCTGCAGCTGCATCTCCTCAGAGGCATTGCCCAGCTGCTGAATGGGCTGGAGGCTGCATTGTCTGGGGGGGAGATGCAGCAGATGGGAGACCATCTCCTCTACCCGCCATGGCAAGAGATGCTCCTGCCGCCCTGTCAGCAGAGCAGCCAGGCTGGCCCCGTTCATTTATCCCCTTGATCCAGCACAGATGGGGGGGTGGGGGGCAGGGGGTCCCATGAAGTCCCACTGGCTCAGGTCATGTCTGTTTGCCTGCTACTTTCCAGCCTGATCCTTTGCAGCCAGAAACTGATGGCTGGGCTGGGATGAATGATGCCATTGTAGCACTGGGAAGAGATCTCTCAAAAGGCCTGTGTCTGGGTCGTGGCCAGCAGCGGGGAGCGCACCCATTGCTCTTGGTCTGACCTACAGCAGTGGTTTTCAACCTGTGCTCTGCGGACCCTGGGGGGTCCCCAGACTATGTCTAAAAGGTCCGTGAAAGATGACTATGATCAACCAAAAGTATGTAAATACTCACACTTATAGTTCAAAGGGGTCTGTACCTCCATTCGAAATTTTTTAGGGGTCCGCAAATTAAAAAATGGTTGACAACCACTGGCCTAAAAAAAGTCCGGGTCTTTCAGGGTATTAGAAAACAATCAGGAGAGGGGCAGAACGTGCGAGGGGCATCCCTGCCAGCTCGGCCTGCAGTTGAGGAGGGCAACATTGCACCACGAACGCCTCAGTTCATGTGCACCGGTTTGATGAGACTGCCGCCCGTCCCGCAGACCCACGCAGCGCTCCCTTGCATGTCGGTCTCTCTCCACTGACTGTGTCTTGTAGTATATGTGGGTGGTAGTTGTGTGGATGAGGGGACTGTCTTTTTGTCTGACTATACAGTGAGTAGGAAGCTGGGATCCTGTGCCAGGACTTGGTGCCCTTGACATTTATCATCACCATTACTATGATGATGATTATATGCGGGATGAAAGTCCAGGCCTCGATCTTGCTAACAGGAATCTCCTCCCCTTGGGCGCTAAAGCTGGAGTGCTCCAACTAGTCCAGAAGGCACATCAGCCGGTGAATCCCATCCCCGGTCCTGTACAGCTGGCCTATACGGGAGACGGTGACCACCCTTGGGGGCAGAGGACTGAGGGTCTCCCTAGAAGAAGCCATTCCCAGCTTCCCCCGGGAGGAGGTGCTGCATGCATGATTCTTCATGGAGAATGAAAGCCACGGTGTCCTCTTACCCTTTGTGGTCACTGCAGGTGTACCAGCTGATCTCCGGCTGCGGCATGCCCTCGGCGGAGCACAGCACCTTCTGCTCCCCCTTGACGGTGCTGTTCTCGTGCAGCGCCCGCACCTTGGCTGAGACTGAGTGCAGGGAAGGAAAGAGGAGGGGCGACATGGTGTAAGAGGTGCCCCTTGCGCTGCCTGGGGTGGGGGGTGCGTGCTGGAGACATTATGAAGGCTGGAGCTGATCAAGGGGCTTGGGCTGGCTGGGGACCTAACCACAGTGCCTCCCACCCCAGCCATTTGCAAGGCTCCCGGTTGCTGTGTGATGAGCAGCATAAGCGCCAGCTCTCCGGTTCTTCCATTGCGGGCAGTGCCAGTGGGGATCTTCTTCTGGCATCTCCTGTCAGCTGAAGGGCTGGAGGGGGGACTGGGGTTGAAGGGACAAACCTGGACCGATGTCAAGGAGTTTGGCCCCTCTGGACCCCGCGGGCCTGCTCCAGCTCCAGCCTTCTGGGGGTCTGCCACGTGTGTGCATGTATACATGTGTGTGCATATGCATGTGCACATATGCGTGCGCACATGGATGCACATGGGTGTACACATGTGTGCATTTATATACATGTGAATGCATGCACGGGGTGTACAGGTATGTGCATGCATGTGTACACGTGTGTGCATGGATGTACGAGTGTGTACATGGGCGTGTGCATCTATGTGCACGCATGTGTGGATGCGCACACATGTGTACATGGGGGTGTGCATGCCACCTCCTCACCGTTGACCTGCAGGAAGAAGCTCAGGTGCTGCGTGTCGTCGTCGTTGGACGCCCGGATGGTGTAGTTGCCCCCCTCTTTCGGTTCCACCCGCACCAGGTTCAGATTTGTCTCGTACCTGGAGGGAGAAGAATCCTGCGGCCGTGAAGAGCCACCTGGCGGCCCAGGAGATGCCGTGGGGCAAGGGGCAGCCACGCAGCAGGGCCCTGGGGCTGGCACCGAGACAGCAGGGCTAACAACCGAGCTGGGACGGCCCAGGAAGGCAAGCCGAGCCCGCGGCTGGCTCTGAGACCCCCTTTCCCACTGCAGAGGGGCGCCGCTCTCCATGCTCCCGCCTCACCTGGTTTCCGACAGCTTCCGGGTGGTGATGGAGAAGTCGCTGCTGCTGCTCACCATCAGGGGCTGGTTGTTCTTGAGCCACTGGATGGTGGGTGGGGGGTAGGCCTCGAGCTGCACCCGGATGGTGGGGCTCTTGTGCACCTCGGCAAACACCACGGTGTGCCATTCGGAGAGGAACTTCACGAACCCACGCTCTGCTCGGGGCAGGGAGGAGCAGGGAGGTCAGTGCAGGGCAGGGCTGGTGCCTACCCCTAAAACAGTGCAAGGAGCTGGGGGTGGGAAATCCGCACCCCCCCAGGAGCCTGAGAGATGACCCCAACGCACCGACCACACTGACGGTGATGTCCTTCATGTCCATGTTCTGCTGGAAGCCCTCTGAGACGTTGCAGATGTAGGAGCCCGCGTCCTCCAGCTCCGCGTTCTGGATGATGAGGATGGAGCGGATCTCGTGGCTGGACCCGGGCAGGAAGTCCGTCACCAGCTTCACCACCTTGCCCGTCTGCACAGGGAAGGGAGGAAACCCTCACGGTGAAACAGGGCCAACAGGCCAGGTGCGTCTTGCAAGCCCCAGGTAGGCCCGGGGGAAGAGGGGGAGCCGCCCGCACGATCCCTGCCCGGCACTCACCTCCAGGCCGGGGTACATCCAGTTGAAGTTGAGTATCTCGTTGCCGCTGACGGTGCACATGACGGTGATGTTCTCTCCTCGCCGCACCAGGGTCTGCACCGCGCTGATGGAGATGTTAACGCTCGAAGAAGCTGGAATGAAAGGAGCGGGGGTGAGACAGCAGGGAGGACCCCGCGCTCCGCAGGGCAGGACAACCCTGCCAGGAGCAGCTCTGCAGAGAGGGGACAGCTGGTGCTTTGGCAGTGCTGGTATCGGCTCATTGCTGCCTGATACTCCCCAGCCGGCCTGTCTTTTGTCACGGGGGGGAAGGGCTGTCTCTGCATCTCCGAGCATAGCAGGGCCCTGATCCTGCTTTGAAGGTGCCGTGCCCTGGCCGTGGCTGTGCAAACCACTTGGTGCCCGAGCTTGACTGTGAAGGCCATAGGAAGGCTGGATGTGCAAGGAAGTCAGGGCATCATCAGCATCATCTCCACTGAGCTCAGTGGAAAAAAACTTCCCCGGGATGGTTTTCAGCAAGGAACCGTGACCCAAGAGCAGGGGACGATTTTAACTAGGTCTTGGGTGTGCTGGGTGCCCAGGCAATGCCTTGGGCTTTTTCTTCTGTTTTGTGCCATGTCCAAATAACCCGTTCCTGGAGGACAGGAACTGGCACCTTAGCAGAGCCCCTGTGGGACGCTAGGAAAGAGCCTATATTGGCTCCAGTCTGAGGGTCAAAACAGCCAAAAGAGCTTAGCATTAATATTTGCTGGGGGCAGGAGGGACAAGCTTGTGGCCTATGAATGAGCACAGAGAACTGGATCCTGTCCTTCTTTACAGAGATGCAGACTCACCCAACGGTGTTGAATTGAGGCAAGTCAGGAGAGGAGGAAGCCCCTAGATAGCTGTTCCTAGCCCCACTCTTGGCCAGACCAGGCAGGAGGGAGGAGCAGCCTCAAACGGGGCTGCCTTCAAGTCACGGGGACATGGTGCAGTTGAGGAAAGGGGCCCCTAATCATCCTGGGGAGGGAAGCTTAAGCTGATGAAATACCGACCGCCCCATCCCGGCAGGAGCGGAGCCAAAGGGCAGCTCACACTGGATGCTGTAGATGTAGTAGTTGTCCGAGTCCACCTCCCGGTCGTCCAGCGTCGCCTTGCAGATGTAGGTCTTGTCTTCGAAGAAGCCCTTGAAGCCCTGCTGCCTGTTGTAGGTGGCAGGGATCGGGGTGTCATCCTTCTTCTCGTAAAGGGTGACGTGGAAGGCAGGGTCGGTCACGCGGCACGGGATGGTGGCCTCTGTGTAGCCCGTGGTGAAGATGAACGACTCCGCGGAGTCACTGGGCAGGAAGACCAGGGAGGGGTCTGCGGGCGGGAGAGAAACGCTGGTCATGCGGGCTGCCGGCCCTTTGGGGCAGAGGCGGTCTGCTGGGCTGGTGCAGGGTCCCCCCAGCTCAGACAGGCCGTAATCGTCATCATCATCATCATCATCATCACAAGACAAGAGAGAAGCAGCCACTTTGCTTGGAGATGCGTGCTGAGCTGTTGGGACCCCTCCCCAGCGCTTCTCCCCAGAGAGACACGTAAGACCATAGGACGTGCCACACCGGCTCAGGCCAAGGTGTGTCTAGCCCAGTACGTTGTTTCTGACAGTGGCCAGAGTGGGTGTTATGCAGGGAGAGCATCAAACTGGGTATCCCTAGAGTGATCCACCTATTCAATCCTCTGCTTGGCATCCCCCACGTATTGGGCTAGAGATGCCAGAAGAAACTCCTCCAGCCGCTCTGTTCAACAGCCATCAAGAAATCCATCATCCATGAATTTTTCCAGTCCCCTTCTTGAAACCCGCCACCTCCCATGGCAACGAAGTCCACAAGTGAACTATGCATTGCATAAAAAAGTCCGTTCTCTGGTTAGTTTTTAACCTGTCACCTACTCATTTTAGCAGGTGCCTCCTAGTGCAAGTGTTATGGGACTTGGTGTTCACTTGGTCCATGCCCTTCGTGATCTTATAGACCTTATAGACATGATATTATATCCCCCCTCAGCCTTCTCCTTTCCAAAAAGAAGAGCCTTAGGCTTTTTCAGTTTCTCCTGTTGTCACAACTGGTCCATGCCTCTGATCATTTTGTTTGCCCTTTTTTGGACCTTTTTAATTCTGCTACATCCTTTTTGATGTAGTTGAACCCTCACGTTCCCCTCCCCTGAGAGGGTCTCTGTGCTGGGAGTCCCTCCCTTGCCTTTCCCATGACCATCTCCGACTTAGGGCTCTTCCTCGAGCGCCAGATCGGGAGTGCTCTGTCTCCTACCTGGCACGTAGACATAGATGGCCTTCCTCTCCGCCTGCTTCCAGCCCAGGGAGTGGTTGTAGGTGCACACGTACTCCCCCGTGTCAAGGCCTGTCAGGTTGTGGAGCGTGACCATGCTGTGGAAGACGCCATCTCTCTGCTCCAGCGACGCGGCCAGGGGCTGCCGGTCCCGCTCCCAGACCACCTCGGCCTCCCCGGAGCACGTCAGGGAGGAGCTGCCGAAGAGGCTGAGGATGATTTCGGGGTCGCTGGGTGAAATGTGCAGCTGGCTGCTCCCGGGAGTCACTGCCGGCAGACCTGGGGGAGAGGGACGGGGTGGGGGAGTCATCCGGGGGCCAGGCGGTGCTCCCGCTGGCAGCATTTCTGCTCTATACAGGGGGGACTGAAGCAGGCTGAAAGCCAGACTCTGCTCTATATTAGCCTTAAACGTGGCCTATTGACTTTTCCTTCCATACGGGCCTTACAAACACTGCCGCCCTCTTTGTGGGACCTGCCACAGAGCCATGTGTGAGTCCGCTGCTGGCAACAGCTGGCAACAGCTGGCACCAGCTGTTCATAAACAAGCTCTCATCCCACGGACTTGCTGCAGACACACCCTGCCCTCCTTCAGAGCCAGGGCTGGGCTCCTCAACGCTGGCTGCAGCCCCTGCCCTTCCGAGAGGCGCTAAAACCTCGCTAGTCGGCACTGGAAATCTCCGGTGAAATGTCTATATTGGAGCTGTGCTGCCCATTCCCGTGAGCCCACAGTGCCCCTGCAGCACCACTGGATCAGCGCTCCTGCCTCTGCCAGAGCTTGGGGGACGCCTTAGTGCATTTAGCCCCATCAAAGCCAACTGAGACATTGCAGCGTTAAGGGACGTGACCAAGGATAAGGGGCAAGACTGTGGCAAAGCTGGGCAAAGCACCCCGGTCTTCTGAGGGACTAGCTAGCACTTTTGCTAGCTGGCTGCTTCCCTTCCCTGCGTGCATGAGGCAAGTGTACACCCAGCTGGGCTGCAACACTTGGCCTGTGCATGTGCAGGATGTAAACGGGGATGTGATTCGGAAAATGGTGATGGTGGTGGGGGACTAAGACTCAGTGCTTGGGGACAAACTCACTGGACAGTGACATGATGCCATCATGCCAGTCTGGGGGGCAGTGAAGCACCTTTCCAGGGCTATAGAATATCAACCAAGGGTGGTTTGAGGGACCCTCATGCTGCCCAACACCCCAACAAGTGTGCTTGTTTGCCCTGGAGTGCCTGAGTCCAAGAGCTGTGTCATGAGATGAACCCAGCCGTGCTGTGCTGTTCCCTCCTGACTTGGGGTCCCTCCGGCCTCTTCCATGGGCCCAGGCAGGTCATGCAAGTAACAGGGAGAGGTGGAGAGCTAGGACGCTGCATGTAACGGTGAGAGGTGGAGAGCTAGGGCGCTGCGTGTAACGGTGAGAGGTGGAGAGCTAGGGCACTGCGTGTAACGGTGAGAGGTGGAGAGCTAGGACACTGCGTGTAACGGTGAGAGGTGGAGAGCTAGGACGCTGCGTGTAACGGTGAGAGGTGGAGAGCTAGGGCGCTGCGTGTAACGGTGAGAGGTGGAGAGCTAGGGCACTGCGTGTAACGGTGAGAGGTGGAGAGCTAGGACACTGCGTGTAACGGTGAGAGGTGGAGAGCTAGGACGCTGCGTGTAACGGTGAGAGGTGGAGAGCTAGGGCACTGCATGTAA